>NC_143550.1:171696500-172003500 GCF_054136105.1 Typopeltis vanoorti
CTGCACTACAATCTACATGGTATGCTAAAGTTACCAGTAACTCCAGATGATGACATAATTTCTAAGATGTATTAAAAGACAATACGTTCCAGTTCACTTCCTGGAAAAGGCTACACATACCTGCATTAAGAAATCAAATAATTTTTTGAATCTTGACTAGGCTTGACAAAGAAAGAGTCCACCAATCAATTTTGCTTTATGTAGAGCTAAGCAACATCTGAAGAAAAAAAAGGTCACTACTAAAAGTAATTGTAAAATTTCACTGCAATGCATTTTAAGATTATGCAAGTGATAAACACAAATAACCATTCATAATATGGTATTTTAACATCTTTATTAAATAAAACAGTGGTAAAGAAAAAAACATAGGTATAAAGTGGATAACAAGAAAAATAACATTCGATGAATGATATTTAATAAGTCAATGCTCTGCATGACTAATAACAAAAGGAATATTCATACAATTATAAACATTAAACATATTCCCAAAGAGAACAAAATTATGACTTCTTTACAGTCATCTTATAAATACCAATGAAGCTGTTTACTTTGTACAGATGCAGAGTGATTATAAAAACTTAATATTCACTGGTATATAAAAATGAAAAATAACAGTCACTTGCACTATTCTAAAAATTGTATGCAATGTTCACCTGAATGCTGAGTACACAAAACCTCTATTCACACTTAGGAATGTCAGTAATAATAATAATCCATTTTGAAAAGGGTAGACACAACTTTTGTGCAGACCAAGACAATTCCTAATGATACGTTTTTAAACTGACTTAGAACTGAAGAGGAAAGTGAGAACATCAACAGTTTCAAGTAACATTATCATTATAGGAACATGGTTTACCCATTGATTTTATGGTTAATGAATATCACACTCTTATTTTAACTACTAAAATTGGTTAACCTTTTAATGTCACAGCATTTCCCTTTCATCCCATGTTTACTCCAAACCGAATTTTATGTTTAATAACAAGGGAATCAGTATACAAGCTGTTATATATGTGCCACTATTTTTATCTCTTATTTTATATACCTGCTCCAGTTGTAAAGCTAATTCCTATTTAATGCAATGACACAGAAGGCTAAAAATGTCACACACCGTTTTAGAGACAAAAATCAAAGAAAGAAAGTTAAAGTCTCCGTTAATCTGCTTTAGCAAAATTTTGCATTCTTTTTTGTTCTAGTTGCAAAATTATAAAATATAAATAATATAAAAACAATATTATGCATCTGATAAAAATTTAAGCTATTATATGAATCTCAAGACATACAAAGCATGGCAAGATTTCTGTGGCTAGAATAACTTAATGCAGAAAATTTGGCAAGTGCTTTAATTCTGCTTTTATCTAAAACTGCCAACTTAAAAACACTTGAAACTTCAAAAACTTACCTATAATTAATGTGAATATTTTATGATAAACACAAACTTTATTTCTGCTGTGTCCACATATGATTCTTAGTATATATGCACCCCCAAAAGCATTCTCCAGTAACTGGGATAATGGTCTTGTGTGTGTATACATTTTCAATCACTAGACACATATATTTGCATTTAAAAGAAAAAACATATAATTTAACAAATGAAAAGTGCCATTACTATAAAAACTGCATTTCCTATTTCACCAAACTTTCCATTTTATCCTCTTATAATCTGCACTCAGAGGATGTCTATAGATAAAATATTGAAATATGTTACATTACACATCAGTAATTAAAAACATGCCATTAATAGACAAGCTACAAATCTGTGCTTTGCATATTGATCAGACAGGATATATATATAAAATGTAGCAAAGAGTTGTGTATGAGAATTAATGCCACCTTATACAAAACTGTAAGGCAATTAATGGATTAGTAAACTACCTAAAATCTAAATAAATGAAGAAAATGAAATAATCGGTGGTCTTAAAAATGGCTGCTAACAGGAATGCTGCTAATAAGCAACTGACTATTTTTATTTTATTTTTCTGATATCTACCACTACTTTGTAGTGAAACAGTTGTTCTATCACTTTTATTTCTTTATTCACCTTAATGAACTATAATTCTAGCTGTGACTTACAAAGGTGTTTATTTTGAAATACCTCAGTCAAGTTGTTGAATTATTTGATTGGTAAAATTTATTTGGCATTGACATTTATTCCATGATAAGTCAACATATGGTAAGCATTCTTCTTCCTTTATTTTCACATTATCTTTACATTTATTTGAGCTTTCAATTTCTACACTGTCTGATGAAAAAGAATTATGCCCAGAATCACTGCTGGGTTCATCCTGTGAGTCTTTGGAATTATGCTTTTCTGAAGTACACCTATTTTCATTTTTTAATATTCTGATATGAAGCCGTTCTGAAATTTTAGTCTTATCTTGTAATTCTTTCACTTGAAGATCTTCTACCCTACTATCACTACTTGTATTTGTATGATCAGTTTTTTTTGCTTTATTACGCCTTTTAGTCTGTCTCTTTCCCCTTCTACCCCGACCACATTTTGTGTCCCCATTCACAGTCAAGCTGCTGCCTTCAACATCATGATGATCAGTGAAAGTTGTCTCAAAAGTACTTTCTTTTTTTATATCTGAGGTTTCTGTAGATGTATGAATTTTTGTTGTGAGAGCATCTTCATCACCAAAAGTCACTGCTGAAACAGTGGATTCTGATTCTGTAGTGATGTTACCATCCGAGCCATCTCCTGAGTCCCATGTTTCACTTTCTCCACTGTCTGAAGCTGAATCACTAGATTTGGAAGTCCTCTTCTTTTTGTTCTTGTTCCTTCTTTGATTTTTCTTTTTTTGACCTAATATGCTGGAATTTGCCCTAAATAAATGTAATAGCAACATAATAAAAATTATTACATTTATACTGAATGTTTATACTCACATTTATAAGACACAAAATTTTGTCAATGTTGGAAAAAAGAAGTTTTCCTAATTAGAACATTTTGAGAGAAAAAAAAATCAAAACTATATTAAGTTGCAATTAAATTTTTTTCACAATATCTTGAATAAGATTACCTAGACTATTTTGGCAATGTAAAAAAACTAAAATAATGCTATCTCGTTTCACCTTCCTTTACATATTTGGCTCAATAACAAAGTACAGCCGAGTAACTTGGCTTTTTATAAACATAATTTGGTAATGATATGAAGTTGTGTTTGTCTTAGTGTTGCTATAGTTCGCCCACCGATTTGAGGTCCCTCGACACTTCTGCGCATGTCAGAAAAAGGAGAATCCATTCCGATAATAGGGTAATCAGTCTGTCTTCTGGAATGTAATAATAAACAAACTGAGTTTGTTTATTATTACAGGTCGGAAAATTTAGCTTTTCTTTTATGAACATTGCTGTTTTTAAAGTGTAACTATTCTGCTTGTATAACAGTTGGAAAAATGTACGTAGAGTGTTAATACGTGCAAATACTGCGTTCTACATAAAACAATGTCACTTCGCTCCATGATAAGTTTCCTTTTATTCTGGGACTTTTTAAAACAAAATCCGATTTCATGAAGTATTTTCCTTAAAGTTTCTCTTTTCCAAGGAAAATTAATTTTTTCTTTAAGCACAGGAATCAATTTCGGAACAGTTGGCACTCTTTTCTCGACCACGTAAAATTCGTGAATAGCTCTTCTTATAACGTCTACATCAAAATCATTCAAAGCTACGGTTTCGATGGGTTTCTTTCTCTGACGTTTTTTTTTTAGGAGATTTAAATTTTGGCTTACCTTCACCTTTTGATTCCCTACGAATTCTTTTAACAGTCGACCCCGATACACCCGCAATTGCACTTGCACGTTTTATGACTTGAGAAAAGGGAACAAGAAGACGGCCTTCTGACGATTCTTTTTCGCAGAATGTCAGCACATTATTCAATATTCTTTTGCAAGAGCTACTGAAACGTGTAACAATAGAACTTGTTGACTGTACTGGATCCATCATACGAATTAATAATAAAAAATAATGCAAAAAGAGAACAACAAAAATCAAGCTAGTACTAGTACAGCGACAGACAAGAAAGCACGTGATTTCGCATGTTGGCGACCAATTCATACATCCTTCATTTCTTTCTCCCCTTCAGCATGAATCGACTATTCTTGGCACCAAGCCAATAAGGGATCTAGAAATGGTGGGCGAACTATAACATATGTATTTTCTTTATGGTTTGGCTTATCTGGTTTTATTGAGGGGAATCGCCAATTCCATATGAGATAGGATTACTTGAATCCACATGCATCCAACAATGAGGATCATTGGGACTGCCACATAAAGAACTACATTGAGTTCTTTATTTCTTTCTTTTCCCCTCAATATAGGCAACACAAGTTATTTGTTCTATTCTTGATATTACATATTAACTTGCTAAGAGTGCTATTTGCTATTTAACCTTCTGACCTTTGGAATACATTTAGACATTGCTTCTACTCTGTTGTTCTGACCATCATCAGTACTTCACTTTACTTTGAAGCTATATGTGTATGCCAATTTTTTTGCCACTGCTTTCCTTCTAAAGCCTCTCTTGTTTCTTTACACTATTTTATCATTATCCTAACATCCCATGAAGTCACTGACTCATCTAGGAGATCCCTTTTTTTTCTCTCTCTCTCTCTCTCACACACATACACACACACAAATTCAATGGCTAGTATGTGTAACACCTTCTGTGCGACCAACAGGCATATATGTCTCACTGTCCAGTTCCCCATTCTAATATCTGCCCATATCACTCTATTTACCATTACTTGCCATTCAAGATCATAGTTACTTCTTCTTCCTAATTGGTACTGCCTGAATATATCATTTTACATTTGTTGTTTAGAAAGACCTTGCCTGTTTTTGTCTTCTTTGTTTCAGTCACACCTATTATGTCGATCTGGTACACATCCACCTCTCCTGCTAGTTCCATTTCTTTTCCATTCATGCTTCTTACTTTCATAGTACCAATCTTGAACTCTGCTGATGTTGAGTTGAGATGTTTTCTGGGATCTGTTCCAGTAGCTGACTCTGCACTTTCACCCTGGTTCCCTGATGAAAACAACAAGGACCTTGTTAAAACCAGGCAATGCCCCATTAAAAAAACAATTTTAATCCCAAATCAATCTTATTTTGAAATGGATTTTCTTACCAATAAAAATGACTAACTATAGCAAACTCATAGGAATATACATCTGGCTATTTCTCATCTACGGAATGAATTTGCTATAGTGATTTCTTTTAGACTAGCATTGCACCTATCAGCTTTGGCCCAGACATTTTTGATAGTTTGCTATAGTGAGAGTTTGACTGTGTTCTTGCACTTTAAGGTGAATAAGATTAGCTCTTGAATTATTTGTAATACCCCTCTCTCCCCTTTTTTTTTAACTTTGTAGAATATAAAGATGCAAAATATATATTTACCTGAGATCTCCATGGAGTCCAGATACTCAATTGCAGGAAGGCACACTACACAACACAACCCATATCTAGACTTACATAACTGATCAACCATACTATGCATCTATCTTGCACTAGAGTACCAATCTTGGATTGTGTGTGTTCTCTGGATGATATGTAGGATGAAAAATCTCAGTTTCTGGGAGAAAACTATGCTACCTCCATATGAGGTCGTTTAACTCAGGTTCCTCCCCAATCAAAGCATGCCCTGTCCTGCTGTTCTTCCAACTGTTATGGAGCACCATTATAGTAACTGAAGCAAATTTATTACAGTAGCATTTGTGTAATTTTTTTTTTTGTCAAATACCCTCCAGCTTTATCCCCATCCATTCTCTCTCTTTCTCTCCTTCCTGTGTCACATTTGCAACAATTCCAAAGACCCATCAATACAACCAGATTGATCGTGAAAGGGACAAGACTAGAAAATTCACCATTTTATTCAAATGATAATCATATCATTTATTTCTGAAGCCATTGGTCACACTTCATGTCAATGTGTTTCTTATCTCTCACATTATGATGTTATCATCTAAAGAAAAGATGCCATCATACTTCTGTACTAATGCAGGAAAATTTCCTCCTACCATTCAAAAAAGAAGCTATCACACCCTCATTTTTTTTGTCAGAAAAAAGTCACAGGAATCTCTTGAATGTTCCTGATATATGAAAAGTCTTCTGATCCCAATAGTCTAATGATGACAGTTTTTAGCACTAATTTGCTAAAATTCTGTCAATCATGCACCATCTTATTCAAGTGACATGTATCCTACACCCTGAAAGTCAGTGTTATTCATAGTCATTAAAAAAAAAAAAAGAAACAAAAATTCATCATCATCATCAAATTCCTGACATGTACCTTCAAGGGGTGAATTCATTTCTTTTTTTAATCTCTTCATCATTCATTTCAGAAGAGTCATCAATAACCATCTCCTTTACTACCTAAAAACACACATCAGTATTCCAATATTCTTTGTCTATATATCTTCTTGAATATATCACATTTGAGGGTGGTCTGAAAAGTTCTCAGCCTAACAATGAAAAAACAAAAACAAATTTATAATTTCAAAATTGTTTTTCAATATAATCTCCCTTAAGACTAATACATTTATTCCAGCAATGCTCAAGCACCATTATCCAGTCCCTGTAGTGATTCTCAGTAAGATCTGCAAAATACCCCTCTACAGCTACAATCATCTCTTGATTCAAAGAAAAACACTGACCAGCAAGGAAGGGTTTTAGTTTTGGGAAGAGATAGAAGTCAGAGGGAGCCAAATCTGGGATATAGGGTAGATGTTCCAACAATTCGTAGTGCAGATCCCTTAATTTTCCCACTGACAAAACACCTTTGTGGGCAGATGCATTGTCCTGATGAAAGATGAATTTTTTTCTTCTACAAACTGGGTCTTTTCTCACGAATTTTTTCATCTAGTCTGGTTAAAAGATCGGAATAATATTACCAGTTATTATTTTACCCTTTTCAAGATGATTAATAAACAAAATGCTTTTAGCATCCCAAACCACAGATACCATGATCTTTCCTGCTGATGGAACCGATTTTGTCTTCTTTGGCGCTGAATTCTGTCCACTATTTTGACTGCTGTTTGGATTCTGGTAATGGTGAATCCAAGTCTCATCTATAGTAATAAATCAATGCACAAAATCAGTTTTATTCTTGTTAAAATGCTTCAAGCACTGTTCAGAGATTTTCATGCAAGTGCATTTTTGATTTGCTGTGAGAAAGTACAGCACCCATCTTGTGCAAAGATTTTTCATTTGCAATTCTTCATGCGAAATATATCCTACATGTTCTTTTGAAATGCCTATAGTCTTAGCAATTTCACACACTTTGACTCGCTGGTCATCCAATACCATACTGTGCACTTGATCAATGATTTCTGGTGTTGTTACACTTTTTGGATGTCCTTCACATGGATCATCTTCAAGGCTGGTATGGTCATGTTTAAACTCAGCAGCCCATTTTTTAATTGTCGAAAACGAAGGAGAAGAGTGCCCATAAACTTTTATGAACGTCAAATGAATTTCTTTTGGCATTAAAACTTCTTTTACAATAAATTTTATAACTGCACAGTACTCAATTTTATCCATTTCGAGGGATACAGACAACACTTTTGCTTCAGACAGCTATATAAAACAAACTACTTGATAGAATACTTGCACTTTCACATAGATGCTTATGACAGATGTACTAACTTTAAATAGCCTTCATTCTTTTTCACTCAACTTTCCTATGAGGGCAGGAATAAACACACACACACACACACACACACACACACACACACACACACACACACACACACACACACACACACACACACACACACACACACACACACACAAGATATATTCATTTACCTATTCTCTTCTTCTTATGACTTCCTTTTCAGTGACTTCCCTGGTTTTGCCAAATTTACATCTAATCCATGGTTTTGCTGAATTTAGTCATTTATCAAATCATGTACTACTCAATCAAAACTTCAAGATCTACTTAAATGCAAATCTCCATCCTCTAAAAGGATGAAGATAATACAGGCCTGTTTTGTTTCTTGGGAGAAAAAAAAAACAACTCTCACTCTCACACATCAGATTACATGAAGCTCTTCAAACATAATCAGCTTCTGGGTTAACTTTTTATGTCCAGACTTAATCAGCACAACCACATCATATTTTCTAACTTCCTCAGTCTCTCAGTGTTACTTCTAAGTACTCTGTATACGTCGGCGTATAGGACGATTGGCATATAAGATGACTCTCCCCCAATTTCTTCTTTCGTGTATTAATGCAATGTTAGATATTGTTATATCCGTTATTTTTTTTTGCATAGCATAGATTTAGTATTTACACGAATTACCCTAATTAAGTGATTGGCCCCAATTATTAATTTTGCATTTTTTAAAAATTTTCGAATTATTAAAATTGTTATCATTTAAAATCATCATCATCATCATCATGCATATCAAGGATTTAGGCCTAGCATGGCCTGTTCCGGCCTTAGAAGTCATCGTTGAATCGTTTAAGAGGACGTCCTGGTTTTCTTTTTCCTAATGGCTTATACTTTAAGGCTTGTTTTGGTAATCTTTCTGTTGTCATTCTTTGAACGTGTTCCATCCATTTATGTTTATATTTTTTAATTTTTTCTATTATTGGTTCTTGATTTAATTCTTTCATAATATCTTCGTTTCTTTTGTGATCAAATAGGGTATACTTTGCAGTTTTTCTCATAAACTTCATTTCTGCTGTTGTTATTCTTTGTTTGTCTTTTTGTTTTATTGTTCAGATTTCGCTTCCATACATTAAGACTGGTAGGGCTAATGTATTGTATACTTTTAGCCTAGTTTGTTTTTGAACTAGGTTTGGTTTAAATACAGAGTTAATCACACCTGTTATTTTTAAATATTTTGCAATTTTTATGTTTATATCTTTTTCATTTTCATATGTGATCATACATCCTAGGTAATTAAATGAATTCACCTGTTCTAAGATCTTGTTATCTATTAATATTTTAGTTCTTGCAGGATCTTGTCCTTTAAAGGCCATAGTTTTTGATTTTTCCATTGATATTATCATACCATAATCTTTGGATATCTCATTTAGATCTAAAATAGCTTTCTGTAAGTTATCTTCAGAATTTGTAATTAATATTTGGTCGTCGGCAAAGAGTGTTTAAGTTAACTGTAGGAGAAAGTTGATATAAATTTTTATTCCATTTTATTACCATTTCATTTAAGTAGATATTAAAAAGAGTTGCTGAGAGGGGACATCCCTGTTAGACCCCTTGGTTTATCTCTCTCGTATATGATAGCTCGTGATTTATTATTATTATTATTATTATTGTTGTTCGGAAACTCCAAGGAGTCGACAGACTCATCGAGGGAGGCCCTAACATCATGTCAAGAACAACTATTCAACATTCACACAGTATCTATCATACCTTGCCTTGAACTCATTCACGGTCGTAGCACCCACAACAGACTCTGGAAGCTTATTCCACTCATTTACCACTCTCCAAGTAAAGAACCTAGCTCTAACACCCTTGTCAACCACGCTCTTGCCCAGCTTCCATGCATGGCCCCTAGTCCTCCCACCACCAGTCATATTATCAAAAATATCTTCTGGATCAATCTTATAAAAACCCTTCAGTAATTTGAATGTCTCAATCATATCACCCCTCCTTCGCCTATCGTCCAATTTCTGCAACCCACAAATCTTCAACCTATTCTCATAAGGTTCATTCCACAGACCTGCTATCATCTTGGTCACTCGTCTCTGGACCCTCTCCACTTCCTCCCCATCACAAAGAAACCCTGGTGCCCATAGCTGGGCACACAAGTCCAGATGGGGTCTTATCAAGGCTCGATACAGAGGAACAACAACTTGTTTGTCTCTACATGTTAAAGTATTTTTCATAAGCCAAGTGATTTGGTGAGCTGTTTTAGTTACTTTTGCAATGTGTCCCCTAAACTTCAACTCCCTATCCACCAACACTCCCAAATCCTTGGCTTTGAGAGTGTTGGGGGATAGTGTTGATTATTTTCATATATACTTGTGATAGCTTTTATGATATAATTTGGTATTTATCTTTCTTTTAATATGTTAAATAATATGTTTCTTTTGCTTTTTCAAAGTCAATAAATGCAATATGTGTTTCTAAATTATATTCTCTTCTTTACTCTATTATTAATTTTAGGCAAAAGTCCGGGTCTATACATGATCGTCCTTTTCTAAATCCATTCTGTACTTCTAGAATAAAGTTTTCGGAATATTTCATTAATTTGTTATTTAAGGTTCTGCTATATATTTTGTAACAGGAATTTAGTATACTGATACCTCTATAGTTTTTAGGGTCATCTCTATTACCTTTTTTTAAAGATAGGAATCAAAATTGTGTTTTTCCATTCTATTGGGGGGATACCAGTTGAATAAATTTTATTTAAAAATAATAAGGGTCTTTCTTTGAATCTTGTTCCTGCGTTTTCCGTTTCTTGTTTCTTTCAGGATGATTTCTAATTCTTCTTCAGTTATTTCCTTTTCATTTTCGTTAACTGTTTGCCAGTTGTCTTTTTTAAAATATTTGTCTGTCTACAGTTCTGTGTAGTAATTTAGAAATTCTTCTAATTTTAATTCAGTGTTTAATTTTATGTTTTCTTTGGTATCTGCATTTAAGTGTTTCAAAATCTTATATACATTGGGTCTTATTTTATATAAATCACGTTCAAAATTAGAAACAAATTTATTCCATGATTCTCTATGTCTTTTTCTGACTTCTCTTTTAGCTATGGCTCTTATTCTTTTATATTCTATTTCATCTTCTAATCTTTTACTGCTTAACCATTTGTGATAGGTTTCTTTTTTCTTTTTGATTATTTCTTTGATTGTGTCATCTCAGATCTTCAGTTTTTTTTCTTTTATTGAATTTTTTGGTCTTTCCTAAGCTTTCATTTGCTGCTGCATTTAGTATCGTTTTTATATTAAGCCATTCTATTTCTATTTCTTCATTTTGTTCTATTTTATCTAGATATTGGTTAATTCTTTGTTCATATAGCCATTAATCATTTGTGTCATTCAATAGTCTAGTTTTATAAACAAATGTTTCAATTTTTCTTTCTGTTCTTGTTACTTGTAGCCATTTAGGTGGTAATCTTAATTTTATTTTAACAAGGAAGTGGTCACTGCTTATTTCATATCCTCTGTGAACTCTAACATCTAGTGAAAATTCTGATGTCTTTTCATTTAATATGAAGAAATCTAATATTGATTTCCATCCTCTTGCTGCCCAAGTATATTTATGTATGTCGTCTTTATGTTTATAGAAGGAATTCATTATTTTTAGGTTATTATAAACTACAAAGTCAATCAACTTTTTACCATTTCTGTTTAGAGTGTGTTCTCCATGTATTCCTATATTATTATTAATTTTCGTGTTTCCAATTCTCACATTTAAGTCTCCTGCTAAAATTATGTAATAATTTTTATTTATTTTATTATATATGTTTTGTAGCTGATTATAAAAATCAATATTATCCCTGTTCTCTTCCTTCTTCTGGGGCATATAAACCAATTATTGTTAAATAGCCTCTATCTATTTTTATTCTAGCTTCTATTATTCTTTCATTCCATAATTTATAATGTTTTAACTGTTTTGAAAGGGAGTTATGAATCCAAATCATGACTCCTGCTTGTGCTCTTTGGTCTCTGTTGACTCCACTGTATATCACATTAAAATTTTCAGTTCTCATAGTTCCTTTTAATTTCTTTTTTGTTTCAGTGATTACTGCTATTTTAAAATTTCTTTCATTTAATAACTGGTCTAATTTTATTTCTTTATATGCTATTCCTCTTACATTTCAGTTTGCTATGTGTATTATATTTTATCGTTTTCATTTTTGTTTTACCTTTTCCATTCCAGGGTTGTTTCCCATAGATTCAATCTGATTATCTTTTTCTGTCAGCTTACAAGTAGGATTATGTTCTCCATGTAAGGGGACCAGCCTGAAGATGGAATAGTTTAGTGGTAGGGCTGCTACCTTAAGGCTTCTGAACTAGCCTTCTTCCGAATTTAAACCCATAGGAGGAATAGGGTATATTGAAGGGGAAAGAGTAGATTATAGAAGAATTATAGTAAGTTTTATAGAGAGGGCATAGTTGTAAGGCCAGAAATGAAAAGGCCCCATTGCCCTCGAGTACTCTAATAGCATAAGGGTCATAAAATAAGAAGAGTTGACTGATAAGGCCTTATAGGAAAGATTAAAGTAAGTGGATCTGCCTCAAAGTAGAAAAAGGAGAGGATAGATCCAGCTAGGGGTTCATGGGAGTGCCGCTTCCCTTACAATCAAGATGATTGCCCCTTATGGCCCTGTTGGTCCACGAGTCCTTATTCAGTATATTCGGACCACCCCACCACACACACACACACACACGGTGGGCTCCCCTATCCGCCACCCAGGGGACGTGCTCTCTAGGGGTTACAGGGCCCTCCGATTTAAAATCATGGAACCAGCAACAAAACGAAGAAAGCATGAAGCTTGATTTAAAATAAGAGTAATTGAAATGGCAAAGCAAAGTAATAACTGTGCTGCTGCAAGAAAGTTTGACATAACCGAGAAGATGGTACGAGAATGGAGGAAGAAAGAAGATATTCAAAAATAACTGCCAAAGAAAAAATGTGCAGTGAGCAATTTCACACACTTTGACTCACCGGTCATCCAATACCATACTGTGCACTTGATCAATGATTTCTGGTGTTGTTACACTTTTTGGACGAGAACAGGGATCACCCGATGGCTGCAACTGGAAAATCAAGTTGCAGAATGGCTATCTCGTTACAAGAAATATGATTATAGCATATGCACTAAAATGGTCAAGATTGAATCCAGATGAAAGTATACAATTTCAAGCTACTTCAGGATGGTGTAATCATTTTATGAACAGACAAAATCTGTTAATACAACAAAAAACGAAAGTTGCTCAAAAACTACCACCAGATCGTGACCACAAACTTACCAGTTTCCATAAATTTATTATTCAGTTGAGACAAGAACATAAATTTCTATTGTCAAATATTGGAAATATGGATGAAACTCCTATGAGCTTTGATATGATAAGCAATAAAACAGTGGAGTCTAAAGGTAGTAAAAGTGTGCTAGTTCGAAGTACAGGTCATGAAAAAAGAAGGTTTATGGTTGTGTTGTCATGTTTGGCTGATGGAACCAAGTTAAAACCAATGATCATCTTCAAACGTAAAACTAAACCTAAGATAAAATTTCCTTTAGGTGTTTTTGTACATTTTCACGAAAAAAAGGATGGATGGACAAATAATGTGGAACGCGTGACTAGGCAGTATAATGAAGAAACATAGTTTATTAGCATGGGATATGTTTTATAGTCATTTAACTGAGAATACTAAAAGTCTTCTAGAAAAAAATAACACAAAAATTGCTGTTATGCCAGGTGGTTTAACTTCTATACTGCAACCACTAGACGTCTGCTTGAACAAACCATTTAAAGATCATATGCGAGAAGAGTGGAATAATTGGATGTTGACTGGTAAAAAATCATTTACAAATGGTGGATTTATGCATGCTGCATCACTTAATATGTTGTACAATTTTGTGATCAAAGCATGGAATAAAGTAAAAGTAGAGACTGTAATAAAATCATTTAAAAAGTGTGGTATCTCTAATTTTATAAATGGTACGGAAGATGATCTGTTGTGGGACACTGATGATGATGAAAATGAAATCAATTCACCGGATTCGAATTGGGATCCATATGACGATCATTTAAACAATGAATCTGAACAACTATTTTCAACAGATGATGAAGAAAATTAACATGAAAATTTAGGTTAATTATTTGTTTTTTAAGACTTACATCTATTGTAATATTTGAAATAAATTTATGTAAAAAAAAAAAATTAATCTGATTTATTTATAAACACTACCTATTTTCTTATATAACGATGTATCGTAATGACCTAAATGTTCATCCAAGAAATTAAGCATCCCTTTTTATACTCGCTGTATAAGACGACCCATGATTTCGAGGGGTTTTCTGTAGTATTTGAGAGTTGTCTTATATGCCGACATATACAGTAAATGTTCATACTGAACAAATCCCAAATCCTTTCAATATTTAAACTGGAGTCATCAAACTTCTCTAAAATACACGATTTTATCCAGAAATGTGCAATCTGGCTGTTTAACAACATTTCTCTTACTACTCATTTCAATCTCTAAATACATGGATGATCTAGTTCTACTTTGTGTCTTTCCTATAGGTACTGCTGTGGTCGTCTTTTCAATGAAATGGTTTTATAATCTCTTTGCTCTCCTCTATAAAAAAATATGAGCAGCCAGATGGCCAACACCCCCTTCACAGTCAAATTTTAGCCCACCATTCAACCATCTCCACCTCATTTTCCTTCCTTCTCTGAAATATTGCTTTTTTGCCTTTCTCATTGTTTCTGGATGATTTCTCCTTTTAAACTATTTTTTACACTATGTAAAATTCAGATATCCTGATTACAGTGGCCCCCTACTAAATGGATCCAAACAGTTCAACTCACATAAGCATGACATTATTTTGACAGATACTCTAAATAACAGTATAATATATCATCATCAATTTCTTGATATGTGCTCTCAAGATAGTACCATGATAGTACTCTATGATCAAGTTTCTAATATCCTGCCAGTGTCAGCATTCCAATATTATCAGATCTTGATCTGCCTCTAGTTCTTTTTCCTGCCATCTTGACAACAAACACCTATTTTGCTAAGATCCCCCCCCACCCCCCATTCTGTAAGTGACCAAATCACTTCACAGCAACTCTGCTCACATATTCTTGAATGCTAACATCTTCATTTTCTTTATATATATATATATATATATATATTCATTTTTAATATGTTTCTGTAACTGATGCCATCTGTTCACTCCCCTAATATTTCAGGACTCTCATATTTGTGGTCCAGTCTTTGATCAACTGTTTTATTTCTAATTCAACTCTCATATCCATAAGTTAAATTGGTTCGAACATAGTCTTATCTATACACCTAGTTTAGTTCTTGCTAATGTTGCTGTAAACTTATAATTCAACTGGCTCTCCACCATATCAGCTCTGCTAATTCTATTGTTTATTTCCATATTTAATTTATCATATTCACTAAAATTGTACAATATACATGCTAAGTGAATTATTTTTTAAATGTTTTGCATTGCTGTTAAAAATCATTCTAATAAATCAGAATGATATTAAATATCATACTAATAAACATAATAAATGCTACCTTTGAAGTAACAATACCAAGAGCACCTCATAACAAAATTACTGCTTTTGAAGAAGCATCATTATGAATGAAATTTCATTTCCAAACCTAGCTGTTTTAATGATTGTAAACAGTTTACAAATTATCTAAGTATACTGAAAATTTATCTTTACCTCAACAAGATTATATAAATATCTCATAAGTTAACATTTTAAAATAACATACTTACCTAAAAAGAGTTCGTGAGACCTGATCACTAAATCTAACACACTTCTTTGGTTTGTCATCTTGACTATCTGTAGAAATTCCCAATGCCATATCAATATCTGCAGAGGAAGGTGTGTCAACTGGAGATAAACATATTTCATCACTAGATTCTGATATTGTCCTTCGAGTAAGAGGATACTTTAAAATCCCACGCTTCCTTTGAGTTGGACTCTGAAAATATAAACCATATTTTCACCATAGTCAGAATATATGGCGAAGAAATGCTTTGACAGTTCCATCCAAAGAAATAAATATCTAGACTTATTATCAAAAGATTTTAGCTGGACTAATACATGTTACTCAAGAAAAACTTTTAGTACATAAAAATGAAAATGGTTTATCATCGTTTTCTCATTATAAATATAGGACATTTTATAGTGAAGCCAACTGCTCTCTCTCTCTCAATATCCAAGAAGTGTGTGTGTGTATATATATATATATATATATATAAAATTCATATACACAATTATATTTGAATAAAATATGAAGATGGGTGCTTAAGGGACAAAACTGTATAACTGGAAGGACACTTCCACATAGCTTTTTAAGGAATGCAGAGAATCAACTAGGGCGTCTGACCTAATACCCAATTCTCTCCTTCTTGGAGTGCGATAACTGGAAGGACACTTCCACATAGCTTTTTAAGGAATGCAGAGAATCAACTAGGGCGTCTGATCTAATACCCAATCCTCTCCTTCTTGCAGTGCGCCTTGTTAAGTATCTACACCTGGATAATGAATGAACAAGGATGGGCTGGAAATTTGGAATTTAGCTGACCGAATTGTATTCTTGTTGGCTTAAACCAGAATGCAAAAAGATAGTACAACATGATAGAATTTCATGCTGGCAGGGATATTCCTGGTTAAACAAGTGCCCAGTTGTTTTCGTCAAGGAACCATGACAAATAGTGCAAAGTTAGCTACTGGAACATATCCCATCAGCAGAGTTCAAGATTGGTACTATCAATGTAAGCATCAATGGAAAAGAAATGAAACTAGCAGAAGAATGGATAAGTACCAGATAGACAAAACAGGTGTGGCTGAAACAAAGAAGACAAAAACAGGTGAGATCTTTCTAAGTAACAAATACAAAATGTTATATTCAGGCAATAGCAATCAGAGAAAAGATGGAGTAGCTATGATATTCAACACTAAATACAAGGATAATCTTCTTGAACGGTAGGCGATATCAAGTAGTGATGTGGGTAATTATCGGAATGGGGAACTGGACAATGAGACTTATTTGTGCTTATGGTCCCACAGAAAGTTCTACTAAGGAAGAAATGAAGCAATTGTGGAAGGCATTAGAGAAGGCAGCTGACACAATGAAAAAAGGAAAAGTTGCTCCTTGTTGGAGAGCTAAACATCACAGTAGGAAATGATTACTAGCCATATAAAAATGTTTTGGGAAAATTTGGAGAAAATAGCAAAGCTACATAATTGTAAGTACCTTCTGGATTTCTGTTCAGGACATGGACTGGTTATTACTAACATAATTCAGACATAAAAATGTGCAAAAATTCACATGGAAATTCACATCACAGAGAAGATGCAAGAAATAAAAAAGGTCTCACTGACTATGTTATAATAAATAGCCATGTATTCCCACTGGTTCAGGATACAAAAGTATATAGAGGATTTGAAATAGGAAGTGATCACTATTTAGTTCTGAATAGGATAAAGATAATGAAAACAGGCATTAAGAACTTTAAGTGTATCCTGAATGGAATAACCTATAGAACAAGTAAAACATTTCAGCTATTAAGGTACAATTTTTAATGAAGATGGCAAATTAAATATGGAAATAGACAACAGAATTAGTAAAGCTGATATGGTAGGAAGTCAAATGAATAAATTTATTCATTTGACTTCCTACTAAAGCTGGAGGAAAGGATATTATTGGTGCTTAGGGAGCCAGTTAAGGAATGTTTAGAAGTGTCAGAGAGGAAATTGTATTCCAAACATTAGAAGGATGAATAAAGCCATTAGGCAGGAGTTGGTAGAAGTGACAATGGAAAAAGAATATTATTATTATAATTTCTATGGGTACTCTATGGAGTCAAAAGGCTCATCATGGGAGACCCACAGTAACCATTGACACTACCTATCATACATCTTAAACTCATTCACCATTGGGGTGCTTACAACCACCTCTGGCAATCCATCCCACTCATTCACCACTCTCCAAGTAAAGAACCTAGTCTGAACACCCTTACTAACCACACTCTTAAACAACATCCTGTGACCCCTACTTCTCATATATTGAAAAGTTTCTTTTATATCAATCTTATAGAATCCATTTAGTAATTTACAAGTTTCTATCATATCCCCTCTTCTCTGCATGTTAGCTAAACTTAACCCACACACACATGCCTTCAATAAATCAATCATCATTGGTCATTCATTTCTGAATCCTCTCCACCATATCCCATTGCCCTGGAAATGCAGGTAACCAAATTTGTGCATAGTAGTCAACATGCAGACAGATATAGCCTTATAAAGAGGGATAATAACCTCCCCATCTTTACTTGTCAATGTGTTCTTCAACATTGAAATCCAATGAGCTATTTTTCTAAATCTTGCAATATTTGTATTAATAACAGTAGAATCAACCATCACCCCAAGAAACCCTAACCTCATCAACTTCCTGTAATCTAGTACTAACAATATGATACAAAGTATGTAATCATGTCATCCTAAAGTGCATTACCTTACATTTTACAACATTAACTTGACTGTTACTGTCCTTTGTCCACACTTCGATTTATTTAAATCATCCTGCAAAATATCTATATCACCTTTATCAACAATTGCCCTCCCCAGTTTTGCATCATCATCATCAACAAACAGCTGAATATCCTTCCCTCAAATCTTTCGCTATATCAAATCTTCCACTGTAAAATATCTATATCACCTTTATCAACAATTGCCTTCCCCAGTTTTGCATCATCATCAGCAAACAACTGAATATCCTTCCCTCAAATCTTCCACTATATCGTTGATGTACAAATTAAAGAGTAGCGGTCCTAGTACACAGTCCTGGGGCACTCCATCGGTCACCCTCATTTGCCTTGATTGCACTCCACCATACACCACCCTCTGATGTCTATCTATCAGTCACTCCCCTAACCACACTAACAATCTCATATCCATTCCCATTTGCTCCAACTTATGTAATAGTTTTCCATGTCAAATGCCTTTGCAAAGTCCAGCAGCATCATCGTATAGCTATTTCCTTTATCCAATTCTGCTGTTACCTTATTATAAAACATGAATAAATTACTGAGGCAGGATGTACCTTTTATAAAGCCATGCTGCCCCCTATAGACTCTATCATATTCACATCCATCCATTCCTGAATTTTACTTTTAACCAACTTTTCCAATACTTTTACCATCACTCCAGAAATACTAATTGGTCTGTAATTTGCTACTTCTGTCTTGGAGCCACCTTTATGTAATGGAATTATCTTATCCTCGTTCCACTCCCTTGGAATTTGGCAGAGCTGAGATTTAAATTAAGCAACTTTATCAGAGGCACACTACTAGTTCACATTACTAGTTCACACAAGCTGACAATGATATTTTTCAATATACTGAATAACAGCAAAGGCACCTGGATTATATATCCTTGCAAAGTGATCACTTAAGTAACTGAACAATTTCTTCTTCTTCTGTTACTTACCTACCATCAGCACTGAATAAAGTTAACTTTTGATAATCATTCTTTCTCTTACTTGCTACATTCTCTTAGCTAATTTTCTCTCAAAATCTCATTTGTCCTTCCTTGCCATACTTGTTACCCTTTCTTATGAGCAAGCTGATCATCTTCTTGTTTATATTCCTTCCATAAGTCTTTCTTTTTTGCAGCTCCATCTTTATATTGCTACTCATCCACTTAATCCCTACTCGGTTTATTCCTGACCCTGAGAATGAAGTCTGATACTGCTTTGCTCAAATGACATTCATTCCATGTGGCTTCTTATGCCACGGCACTGCTCAAGTTGCCTCTTAAGGCTGCCATAATTTCCAGCTTTGTAGTTCCACAAAGCTGGAAATATTTGACTGACAATTCAACATGATGAGCAAACTTTCAGGACAAGACTACATGGTCACTTTCCCAGGTTGCTACTGTAGTTTTAGATAAATCTTCTGATGTTATTCTCAGATCCAACACTCTCAAATCCCTGGACTCCTTCATCATGTGCTGTTTCATGTAATAATCCCTTAGTAATTGTATAAATTCCATTTTGCCATGTGCCCATTCCTCCTTCCAATCTATATCCCAACAGTTGAAGTCTCCCACAATAATTGCTTGACCTGCACTCATTGTGCTAATCTGCAATGCATGTCCCCCCCCCCCCCAAGGTCTATAGCAGCAACCAACAATATATTTTGTTCTACTAGCCTCTACCTCACATCAGACAGTCTCAAATGAACCATTTCCCTCAGATCTTCCTTAACTTCTATTTTTATTTAAGTTCTTCAGCTTTCATTAATAATACCCCTCATCATGCTCTATTTCTTCTATTTTTTTTTGAAAACACAAAATCCGCTTCTATCCCTGTAATTACATAATTCTCTGACAACCAGGTCTTCACCGATGCCAATAATTTTTGGCCATGTCAAGCTGACCAATGTCAAAAATTCCTTTCTTTTATTTCTGATACTTTGGGCATTCGTGTACATATTTAAATAAAAGGAACTATAGTGAGCAGTAGCATAAAGAACATGACATAGACACACACGCACACTAGGAAGCTGGCATCTCTGGTAAAGGTTAGTGAAGTAGGCAAAAGAAAGGAAATCCCAAAGGAGGTTGGCTGAGTGGTTAGCGTATCCGCTTTCCAGCCAAAAGGCTGTGGGTTCGAATCCTGCCGTGGGCATGGATGTTTGTGATTGTCTGTGGAAATACTAGTTGTGGGTGGTAGATGGTGTAGTTGGTGGAGATAGAGAGTTGTAGAGTAATGTGCCCTCCCTCGATGAGTCTTTGGACTCCCTAGAGGCGTCACATAATAATAATAATAATTATTATTATTATTATATAGCCAATAGAAAAAAAAAAAAACTTTAATGAAACATGTCCAATTAGCCATATTAAAGCAAGTTTTGTGGCTTACACATGTGACAAAAATTATACAGAATTTATTCAGAAACTCCAATATATTTCATCCAACATTATGTGGACATCGTCAGGGAGACAGACCATTAATTAAATTCAAAAGATTAATCAAAATAATTAGTCACTAATTATGCGTACATTAGCTCTTCATTTCAGAACAGAAACAGTCTTCACTTCAAAGAGAAAATAAAAGATCTACATTTGTCTAATAATGAAATTATGGTTTCTTTTGATGTAGTCTTCCTGTTCACCAATATAACATTATATGACTCTTCAGTTTTTACAATCTGATTTTCCAAAAGACATTATCAACCTATTTAAATTTACCATCAATGCAGGCCATTTTACATAACATAATAAGTTGTTCAACCAAATAGAAAGAACCGAAATGAGCAGTCTTATCTCACCAGCCTTAGTTGATTATTTCATGGAGCATCTAGAAAAGAACTCTCTGACATTATATTCCCTCAGCCTTGTATACTGAGTCAGAATTACCTCAGTTCATAGAGATAAACTTGTACTCTAAATATCAAGTTTACTATATGAATTCAATAATCAACTATCCTATTTGGATACCTTAATAATTCACAATCCCACAGGTCACATTGAATGTCAGTTTATCGGAAGCCAACCTCAACTGGCAGATACATTTACTCATCCCCCACCATAATTCATCACAAAAAATGGGTATTATCAAATCTTGTACACAGAGCTCATATGATCTGCTCTTCTGATCCCCTTTTATTAGATGAACTGAATAAAATTAAAAGCAATTTGAAATGTAATGGATACAACAAAACTACCATTAAAAAATATTTATAATTATCAACTTATTACCATACTACAATTTATTATTATTATTATTCAGGCCTCCAAGGAGTCAAAAGACTCATCGTGGGAGATCCTTCCTAGGAAACACGAGTCTATCAAGATTCATCGTGGGAGGTCCCTCCTAGGAAACACAAAGTCTATCATACCACTCCTTAAACTCGACCATTCAACCAACCTCCATGCAAAGAAACCACTCCTCACCCTCTTGCTCACAGTTTACTTTTGTAACTTCCAGGGATGGCCCCTTGTCATCACTCCTTCCCACTGTTCAACGAAGTGAAAGAACTCTCCAGTGTCAACCTTGTAACTGCCTCTCAACAGTTTACAAGTTTCAATCATATCACCTCTCCTTCTTCTATCCACCAAACTCTGCAGTCCCCATTCCCTCAGCCAATCCTCATAACTACATTGTACAGTCCTGAAACCATCTCTGTTATCTGCCTTTGTACCCTTTCAACAGTTAATTTACCCCCTTCCAATCCTGGGGTCCAAATCTGAGAACAATAATCTAAGTGTGGTCTGATTAGGGTCTTATACAATGGAATAACTCTTTTATCTCTGCAGGTCAGCATCCTTCTCATTACTGCAGCAATCCTCTGTGTTACCTTCACCCCCTTTGCAATATGTCCCCCGAATTTCAGGTTTCTATCAATCATCAACCCCAGATCTCTTGTCTCCACCTACCTCCTCCAGTATAGCTCCTCCAATAGAGTATGCAACATCCCATCGATGTGTCCCAAGACCTCACATTCGCTGCATTAAACCGACAGTCCCATTCATTTGCCCATCTGTCTAGCTTATTCAAATCCTCCTGCAGGGATATCACATCTGCACTATTAATAATAACTCTTCCCTGCTTCACATCATCTGCAAACAACTGAATATCCCCCTGCAATCCACTGACAATGTCACTGATATAAAGGTTAAACAATATAGGTCCGAGTACTGAGCCCTGTGGGAACCCACTTGTAACTTTCTGTCTCCTTGAAACTGCCCCACCATACACAACTCTCTGATACCTATTGGACAGCCAATCCTGAATCCAGTTGACCAACCTGACATCCAAACCCATGTGTTGTAACTTAAATATCAGCTTATCATGTGGCACCCTGTCAAATGCCTTCACTAAATCCAAGAAAATGGCAGTATATACCTATCCTGCATCTACTGCTTTTGTCACTTTATTACTAAAACAAGAGCACCCCTTCACAAATCCATGTTGATTCTCACAGAAAACATTACCCTCATCTGTCCAATGTTGTATACGGTCCCTAACTAATTTCTCCAAGATCTTAACAACTACTTATGACACACAAACTGGCCTATAATTAGACACTTCCAGTCTGCTACCACTCTTATGAAATGACACTATCTTACCTTCCTTCCATTCCCTGGGCAACTTTCCCATAGCCAGACTTTCATTGAAAAGCCAGTTCAAAGGAGCTGTCAGTTCTTTAGCACATTCTCTCAAAACTCGTGATAAAATACAATCCAGTCCCACAGCTTTACTGACATCCAGAGTATTCAGTATTTGGAACACGCTCTCCTCCTGCACCTCTTAAACCTCGAACCTGCCCTATCCCTCTAGTATTAAAATTTACTCCACCAGGATGAAATACACCAATAAATTGTTCATTGAACAATTTCACTATGTCCTTTGCATCAGTCACTCTATTTCCATTTTTATCCCACAATGCCATTCTACCACAATCATTTCTCCTCCTACTGGCCACATAGCTAAAAAATTCCCTAGGATTTTCTTTGGATCTTAGGGCCAATCTCTTTTCATATTCCAGTTTTGCCTTTCTTACCATACTAGTCACTCTCCTGGCCTCTGTCTTATATTCTTCATGCAGCTGCTCTTCACCTGTATCCTTATATCTCTTCCATAGCCTCTTTTTTTTCACATGCAGTTCCTGTTCAATATTGTTTGTGATTCACTTTACATCAAATTGTGTCTTCTTCTTCACTTATGGAATACAGCTTACTATAAATATTCCTTCACAATTTCCCAAGCACTAATGATATCCTGGCCTTCCAATTCCTCCCTCCATGAAACTTCCCCAAGTTGATGTCTAGGACTATTATAATCCCCTGTTTTATGTTCCTGTCTCTTTGATAATCCTGCATGTCTAGTCATCTTCCAAGTCAAAACCACATGGTCACTCTCTCCAACTGGTGGGAGAGATGTCATCTCAGTTATTATCAACTCTTCTGAAGCTATGACCAAATCCAAAACTCTTGAACCTCTTGTTCCCTCTATTACATGTTGCCTAAGATATTTGTCCCTCAAGAATTCTAGAAATTCCATTCCCTTATTGCTACATGCATCTTCCTCTCCCCAATTTATACTGCTATAGTTAAAATCTCCCATAACAATAATTCATCTTGCACTTGCCAAGCTCAACTGTCTAAACATCTCCTGGTCAACCAATCTAGATAGGGTTTTGAAATTATTTTCAATACCCTATCTTACAGGAATCTCACAACAAACAACAAGGGTTTTTCATAAATTCAATCGATATGCATCCTTTCAGCTCAGAAACTGACTTCCTTCCTACCATCAACAAGGGATAAATTACCATGCCTTTCCTTACCAGGTGCATCAAGTACCCTGCTCATTTCATCTTTCCTATTTTGGACAGATGGCCATTCTGCCTTGATTAGAATTGAAGAACATCAAGACTAGTAAAGCTTTGGGACTGGATGGTATTATACCATGAGTTTTGAGAGAATGTGCTAGGGAACTGACAGTGCCTTTAACCTGGCTTTTCAATGAAAGTCTGACTGAGGGAAAGGTGTCCAGGGAATGGAAGGAAGGTAAGATAGTGCCATTGCATAAGGGTGGTAACAGACTGGAAGTGTCTAATTATAGGCCAGTCTGTGTGTCATCAGTAGTTGTTAAGATCTTCGAGAAAGTAGTGAGGGACCGTATACAGCATTGGGCAGATGAGGGTAATGTTATCTGTGAGAGTCAACATGGATTTGTGAAAGGGTGCTCTCGTTTTAGCAATATGCTAGCCTTTTATAATAAAGTTACAAGAACTTTAGATGAGGGAAAGGCATATACTGTAATTTTCTTAGACTTAGCAAAGGCATTTGACAGGGTGCCACACGATAAGCTGATATTTAAATTGGAGCACATGGATCTGGATGTCAGATTGGTCAACGGGATTCAGGATTGGCTGTCCGATAGGTATCAGAGAGTTGTGTATGGTGGAGCAGTTTCAAGGAGGCAGAGGGTTATAAGTGGGATCCCACAGGACTCAGTACTAGGACCTATATTGTTTAACCTTTATATCAATGACATTGCCAGTGGATTGCAAGGGATATTCAGCTGTTTGTGGATGATGCAAAGCTGGGAAGGATTCTTAGTAATAGTGCAGATGTGGTAGCCCTGCAAGAGGATTTGAATAAGCTAGATAGATGGGGAAATAAATGGGGGTATCAGTTTAATGCAGCAAAATGTAAGGTCTTGAGGTTTGGGAAACATCGATGGGATGTTGCATTCTCTACGGGAGGAGTTATTATAATGGAGGAAGTAGAGAAGACAAGAGATCTGGGGCTGATGATTGATGGAAACCTGAAATTTAGGGGACATATTTCAAAGGTGGTGAAGGTAACACAGAGGATTGCTGCAATTATGAGAAGGACACTGACCTGCAGAGATAAAAGGGTTATCATTCCATTGTATAAGTCTCTGATTAGACCACACTTAGACTATTGTTCTCAGATTTGGTCCCCAGGATTTGAAGGGGATAAATTAACTGTGGAAAGGATACAAAGACGGATGACAAAGATGGTTTCATGACTGTACAAGGATAGTTATGAGGATCGACTGAGGGAATGTGGACTGCAGAGTTTGGTGGATAGAAGAAAGAGAGGTGATATGATTGAGACTTTTAACCTGTTGAGAGGTGGTTACAGGGTTGACACTGGGGAGTTCTTTCACTTGGCTGAACAGCGGGAAGGAGTGATGACAAGAGGCCATTCCTGGAAGTTACGAAAGGAAACTGTGAGGAAGAGGGTGAGGAGTGGTTTCTTTGCGTGGAGGGTGGTTGAACCATGGAATGCATTGCCTGGGGGGGGGCTCCCCCTCGATGAATCTTGACAGACTTTATGTTCTTAGGAAGGACCTCCCATGATGAGTCTTTTGACTCCATGGAAGCCTGAATAATAATAATAATAATAACGTTACACTTTTGGAATCTGGCAAATCAATCTGGCCTTGCTTCTCATGTTGCTGACACTTGGCAGAGTTCTTTGGAACCAGACAAAACGTCTTCACTCCAGAAAGTTCAAATTCGATCATCTCTTCCTTGAAACATGTGAAATGCTAAGAAATCATCCGAACCTGAAGCGATTACGTTGTATGCCAATCTCCAAGTTTTGTGAAGTGATCGCTATTAATTGTCACAAGTTTTTTTTTTTTTTTTAAATCTATGCAACTGACTACAATTCTTTCTTTGAACTCTAATAGTATAATATCACATACTTCAGTTGTGACTGAGACACAAGCTAATATATGAATGATTTGACTCATTATTTTGATTCGTCTTTTGAATCTAGTTAACGATTTATCTCCTTGAATGTCCTCGTAACGTTGGATGAAATATATTGGAGATTTTGAATAAATTCTATATAATTTTTGTTACATGTGTAAGTCATGAAAATCACTTTAATAAAGAGGGAAAGAATACAAAAGAGTGGCTTTACAGGATGGAGAGGATGTTACCATTACAGAAAACAAGCAAAGTATTAGTGTTCAACTTGCTAAGGTTTATCACAGTAGTGAAATACTCCACCCCCCCTTCTAGTATTTCTAGAAGGGGGGGGATGGAGAGTTACAGTATTAGTGGGTGAAATTGAAGTGTTCAGAATAGCAAGTAATTTGGATAATAAATTTGGGGATATGATGAGATTTCACAGTGTTTTATGTGTTGGTTAATGAAGATCTTGCTCTTGGAAAAGCACCAATGAAATGGAAAGGTGAAACAATGCCAACTCACAAACGTGGTACAAAATGAAATACATTAGATTAATTTGCATTTATGAAATAATGATTAAGGTGTTGAGATGTTGGTTACAGAATCCAGAAGTAGATAGGATACTAAGATACAGAAGTGGGCAATAAAGTGCTAGAAGATGAGGGGGGAGGCCATTTCACCATGGGAAATAATAAAAAAAAATATATAAATTTTCTTATTCTTGAATTATATCATACTATATAAATTACACAATCACAAATTATAGTTAATGCAATAAAAATGAAATTTAAAATCAGTCAAATTATTATGAATTCTAAATAATCTAACAATATTTTTAACTTAATACATCACTAGTTTTATTATAATTTGTTTGAAGTGAAACATTATTAATATTACCACAGATTTTATTTCACAGAGTAAGCATCGAAATAACACAATAAAAAATAAAAATATTTCGATGCTTACACAGCGAAAATTGTATAAATATTCTGGATTGTTTATTATATTTTTAGTGGAAATTATTAGTTTAAGACAGACTGCGAATTCATTCTTATGCTGTGCTTTTCCCTTTGTGGATGTGTGATTGTGACTGAAACAGTGATATTGTTCTGCAAATTTGGAAGGTATGAAACTATAATATAATTGATTTGTTTTCAACAGTAAGCATTTGGTGAGACTTTAAAATAAAAACAGCGGTAAAATTAACCAGCCAAAATAAATTTTGATTTTAAATGAACCTCTTTCATGAAAAACATTTATAATATTTAAAAAACAAAATAATAAATTGTAAATAACTGTTATTTTTGTTGTATAGTTGAATAATTTTCATTTTTTTTTTATAAATTTACCTATTATTTTCTTCTAAATCCCTTAACCCTGTGGAGGTCACAGCTGATCTGACAGATACAAACAAATTGTTTAATATTCTTATACATATCCAGTGTATAGCCTGAAGGTCATGAGTAGCTGCACATGCATATATATGAGCAATATTCCACAATTTATGCGGTTAGTTTTGGTTTAACACGTGTTATGCAAAGGTGTGCGATATTTGGTAGTAAATTGTATCCGAGAGATAAAATTTACCGTGACCGCCAATGTCAGTATAGCATTGGTTTAGTTTTGTTTTGTTTTTTTACCGTTGAAAATGGCTAGAAAAATATATTGAAATGATAATACATCAGATGTTGAAGAGATTCAGCGATTTTGTTACTCGATTCCGATGATGAGAATGATAGAGTCAAAAGTGAAAGTGATATTTGATAGTAAATTGTATCTGAGAGATACCGTGACTTCGATGTCAGTATAGTATTGGTTTAGGTGTTGTTTTTTCTTTATTTCTTTGTTCAATAATTTCTAGATTGTAAATAAATAAATAAACCATCATGTATTAATATTTGCAGTGTTTTTTTTAAAAGTTTTATCGCATTTTAGCACATACTAGTAATGAATGTATCTCTCAGATACACGCATACGCTGCAATTTTTTTGACCGTGCTGTCCACAGGGTTAACCGATTATTCCGTATATATACGGGTCGCTGCTGAAGGACCATAGCTAAAAATCCCGTGTATATGTGTGGCAGACTATCGCTGTTCTTATCGGCACTTCAGGCTGATGTGGCTCGACTTAAATTAATAACATAGGTTATTTATCATCATCATCAAATTCCTGCCGTGTACCCTCAAGGGGTGTACAGGATATGATAGTACTACATGAAAAATTTACATCATTACTAACTTCCTATCTACAATTCTTCTCCAAATCAATTTTATCAGATCTTATTCTTTCTTTTAAGCTTACACAGTGATCCGAATGCATTTTTGAAAATTATGGAGCCAACTACCATGTTTGAATAAAAACTTTAGTTTAATATAACTAAAATCTACATTCGACGTTTCGACCATTTTGTCAAGGTCATCTTCTGGAGCATAGAACTATACACAGAAAACAAGCTACACTACAATCAAACTGGTTTGTTAAAGATACTGACCAACCGCTACAACAATTGTTGGCCTGACCTCTGGTGAAAAAAAAAAAATGCTAGTCCTATTATTAGTGTTATCTGTTGGTTGTAGAAATACATTGGGCACAACAACAAGTATCTATCTATATACATATTTTAACATCATGATTATACTTGTACATTCCAGCCAGTTGGTATGGAATGGTTTCTAATACAAGCTGAAGATTGGCTAGAGTCCCGACTTATGCTGGATCTTATATACTAGGTGGGCTGAATGTGTGCCATCCAGATCCTTGGAATTTTCGTGCTATCTTTGTTGTTGATATTTGCGTGGTTTATCAGGATTACGCAGGCTTCCTTAAATTTATGAAAGGAAATTGCCTGCGTAATCCTGATAAACCACGCAAATATCAACAACAAAGATAGCATGAAAATTCCAAGGATCTGGATGGCACACATTCAGCCTACCTAATATATAAGATCCAGCATAAGTCGGGACTCTAGCCAATCTTCAGCTGGTATTAGAAACCATTCCATACCAACTGGCTGGAATGTACAAGTATAATCATGATGTTAAAATATGTATGTTGATAGATACTTGTTGTTGTGCCCAATGTATTTCTACAACCAACAGACAACACTAATAATAGGACTCTAGCGTTGTTGTATTTTTTTTTTTTTTTTCACCAGAGGCAAGGCCAACAATTGTTGTAGCGGTTGGTCAGTATCTTTAACAAACCAGTTTGATTGTAATGTAGCTTGTTTTCTGTGCATAGTGGTATGCTCCAGAAGATGACCTTGACATAAAGGTCTAAATGTCGAATGTAGATTTTAGTTATATTAAACTAAACTTTTCATTCAAACACGTTATCAGATCTTATACTTCTATTGTCTAAGGCACTTTGTAAAGTATCAATCCACCTATATATTGGTCTTCCTCTGGGTTGTTTTCCTGCCAACCTGATAGAGAACACTTGTTTTGCTAATCTTTCCTCGTCCATTCTGTTTAAGTGACCATACCACCTGAGATTAGCTCTGTATACGCATTCCGGGATGCTGACAATGTCAAGTTCTTTCCTAGCATCCTCGTTTTTAATATGACATTGCCATTGATGCCATCTGTTTCACGCCTATAATCTTTCTCAGGACTCTCATATCTGCGGTCTCTAATCTTTGGTCAAGTGTTTTACTTCTGACGCAGCTCTCAGATCCATAAGTTAAAACTTGTTTGAACACTGTCTTGTATACAGCTAATTTAGTGTTCCGACTAATTTCTCTCTTATTCCATATGAATTTATTCAATTGACTTCCTACCATACCAGCTTTTTTGATTCTGTTGTCTATTTCCATATTTAATTTACCATCTTCGCTAAAAATCGTGCCTAAATACCTGAAATGAAATGTTTTACTTGTTCCACAGGTTCTCTGTTCACAACGTAGTTGACATTTTAAATGATTCTGCCTATTTTCATTGTCATTGTCTTTTTATTGCTGACCTTCATACCATATCTATTACAACAGTTATTCAATTTAGTCAGGGACTCTTGCAAACTTGTAGCAGGTTTATTTATAACATCGTCCGCACAAAGCAAAGAGCTGACATTAACATCTCCACTTTTGATATCATGTTTAATACCACTTTCCTTCATAATATGATCCATATAGATAATGAATAACAGAGGGGATAATGTATACATCCTTGTCTCACACCAGATTTAACATTAAACCATCTTCCTGTACTTCCTTCAATTCTAATTGCTGACTTACAACTCAAATAAAGACTAAGTATTGCTTGATATAATGCACCATTGACACCATATAACTGTAGCGTATTGAATAGCTTCTCTGTTGACACCTTGTCATATGTCTTTTCCAAATCGACAAAACTTAAATACAGATCTTTGTTATATTCCCATGCTTTATCCACTATTTGTCGTAAAGTGAAGATCTGATCCTGACAGCCTAAATTTGACCTGAATCCAGCTTGTTCTTCACCAAGCTTTTCTTCCACAATTCTTCTCAACCGTTTCTCAAGTATAATTGCATAAATCTTACCAGGAACACTCAGTAGGGAAATACCTCTGTAATTCTCACATTCAGTTTTATTTCACTTTTTATATACGAGTACTATGAGAGCTTCACTCCAATTATCGGGAATTCGTCCCTCTGTAAAGGCCTTCTGAAGTATGCAATGCAGGCCCTGTAAGACTTTTATACCACCATACTTCAGCATTTCTAGTCAAATATCATCTACTCCTGCTGCCTTTTCACATTTCAAGCCTTTGATGGCTTTTTCTATTTCAAGTATGGATATGTATCCCTGACCGTATGACTGTTGAGTGTTTTTTACCACTGTGCTATCACTCCTTGTTTCATTTAGCAATTTTTCAAAGTAATTACTCCATACTTCAAGGATATCTTTTTCTCCCGTTTTCATGTCATCTTTATCATCTCTAATTCCTTTTACAGCACTCTTTCCTCCATTTCTAAGCTTCTTCAACAAACCTCCAGAATATCTTGCCACCTTCTTGATATTTATTTTCTACATTCTTTCCAAAGTCCTCCCATGACTTTTGTTTAGCCAGTTTTACACAGTGTTTAGCTTTCTTACATTTGTCTATGCATGCTCTAAGAGCACAAGCAGACGTATTTGCCAGGAATTTTTGATATGCTTTCTTCTTTTCCTTCACTGCCGCTTTATCTTCTTGTGTCCACCATGCAGTTCTAATATTTCTATCCTTGCAGACAACCTCGCAACATGCCTCTCTGGCTGAATCGATCAGGGTTTTCTTCAAGGGTTTGGTTCTTGTTCTCAAACTCTTTCATTTTTGATTCAATAATCTTAGTGTGTTTTAGTCTACAGTTCACATTTGAGAGCTGCTCAACGTTTATTCACTTTAAAACTTTCTTAGATGTTAATGTTTTCAATATGAAATTCAATTTTATCCTGCTCAAGACTACATAATGATCACTTCCATTTTCAAATCCTGTGTACACTCTGGTGTCCTGCACCAGGGAGAAAACATCGCTATGAAGAATAACATAGTCGATGAGACTTTTTATTCCTTGCCTCTACTCTCCATGTGAATTTGTGCATATTTTTATGTTGGAACATGGTGTTAGTAATAACCAGTCCATGTTCTGAGCAGAAATCCAACAGGTATTTACCATTATTATTAGCTTTGCTCTTTTCTCCAAATTTTCCCAATACATTTTTTATGTCTGACAATCATTTGCTACTCTGCTATTTAGATCCCCAACAAGGACCAACTTTTCATTTTTCATTGTGTCAGTTGCTTTCTCTATAGCCTCAAAAAATTCCTCCACTTCTACCTTAGTAGAACCTTCTGTGGGACCATAGGCATAAATAAGTCTCATTGTCCAGTTCCCCATTCTCATATTTGCCACATCACTCTACTTGAGATTGCCTGCCATTCAAGAAGATTAGCCTCATATTTAGTGTTGAATACTATGGCTGGTCCTCCTTTTCCTTGATTATCATTGCCTGAATATAACATTTTGTATTTATTGCTCAGATCTCATCTGTTTTTTTGTTTTTTTTATTTCAGTCACCCTTATTATGTCAATCTGGTACTTATCTCATTCCTCAGCTAGCTCCATTTCTTTGCCATTGAGGCTTCTTATGTTGATAGTACTGATTTTTAACTCTGGTGATGTTGAGCTGGGGTGTGTTTTCAGATTTGCTCCAGTAGCTGACTTTTCACTGTTCGCCTTGGTACTCTGGCGAAAAGAACGGGAACCTTGTTTAACCGGGCGATGCCGCAGCCAGCATGAAATTTTGTCATGTTATACCATAATTTTGTATTTATGATATTAGGTTATTTATGAGCTATAAAACTCTTTAGATGATCTAAGTATCAAGAAAGGGCCAATTGCAGTATGCAATTGGCCCTTTCTTGATACTTTTTTGATGTATTTTGCATCATTTTATTTTGTGCATTACAGTGTTACCGTGCAGTTGCCTTTTGTTTTATAAAATATATTTATTGTTGTTTAGTAAATTTTTTCTGAATTTGGATTATTATTCATGTAAAGTAAGTATGTCTATTATATTTCTGCTAAGTTTGAAAATCATTTAAATTGTTTTATTTTAGTAAATTATCTTATTTTGAAAACGAAAGATTTTTAAGTTATGTTGGGTTGACGTCTAGAAAACAAATAATTTTCAATAAGAGATTTATTTATATCTTTCTTCTTGTTCTGGTTGGAAGACATTGGGGTATAGGTCCTTTTACTAATTTCTTTAATAAATAATTTTAATATTCTAGAAATTTCTTAATTATTAAACAATTACCAAATAAACATCACTGAGAAATCAATCAATGGCTAATATCTCTAAATGTTAATTTTCAAAAAAATACCTAAAATGTAAGCATATTTATTATTCAAAACATCTGAAAAATCAAATTCTGTAATAAAAAAAAAATAGTCAGTTTTGGGCCATTCATCTTAAAAAATAATAGTCAGTTAAGAGGTTAAAAAATAAGTTTAAGGGGAAATTTCAGAAATTATTATTTATTTTGACAGACAACTTTTACCGCTTTTCTTATTTTAAAGTCTAACCAAGTATGGTAACTCCTAGATGTCGGAATAAAAGCCAAAGAAGTTATCTGGTGCACAAAATAGGAAAAGATAATTGCAACGAGAACAACTTGAACATATATTGACTGTGTCACTGAATAAATTTTTAACTTCAGGACCACATAATAAACAAAGAACAGAAAGTTCTGATGAAGCAAATGCTCCATGTAGCTCTACTACAGAAAAAGAGAGGACACAAGATAACTATGAAGAAACAAATGTTACATGTGAAAATGAACTGGCCTGTCTACAGAAGTTGCAGCAGAAGAAATATGGGATTCCGATTCAGCGAAACTTCAAATGTTACTTTAAATTTTAATGTTAATAATCCAGGTACTTGGCCAAATCATATAACTACCAAAGTTAGAGATTGTTTAGTTGAGCATTGCCCATGTCAAGTAGTTAATAAAGAATTTCCAAAAGATGCCGCAAGTTTTCCGATTCATACTATTATCGAACTTTAGCAAATGGAGAAAAATTTTTACGAAGTTATTTAGTTTATTCAGAATCACGAAATTCAGTTTTCTGTTATTACTGCAAAATATTTGGTAGTCAAAATTCCCAACTTACTAATGAATACGGATGTAACGATTGGCAACATTTGAATCATATACTAAAAATACACGAGACGAGTTCCACGCACAATAAAAATTGTTCAAAATACAGCGAACTTAAAATGTCGTTGATTAAGAAATGCATTATTGATTGCACACAACAAAGTTTATACGAAACTGAGAAAAAATATTAGCAATCTGTTATATAATGGTTAATCTACATAATACAATATTTATCAAGATAGTGTATAGCTTTTAGAGGTTCTTCACAAAAACTTTTTGAAAATGATAACAGCAATTTTTTAAAGTTAGTAGAAACTGTCGCTAAATTTGATTCGATAATGGCAGATCACTTGCATCGCATCCAAACATCATAAAAAAGGAACATTGCTCATTATTTAGGTGATAAAATACAAAATTAAATATCTATATAATTTCTGAAGCTATAAAACAAAAAATTTTAGAAATGGTTAAAGAGATGAAATATTATTCATTAATTCTTGACTACTCCGGATATAAGCCACACAAAACAATTATCTATTGTTATTAGATTTGTTAATCAAAATAAAGATACAAATATAGCAGAAATTCATGAATATTTTTTGGGTTTTCAATCTGTAGAAGATACCTCTGGGCAAGAACTATTTAAATTTATAAAAAATTATTGAATATTAACATTTCGGATTACGTGGTCAAGCTTATGATAACAGTTCAAATATGTGAGGCAAACATAAATGGACTGCAGAAAAAAATCCTTGAAATAAATTCAAGGGCTTTTTTTTTATTCCATGTGCTGCTCATTCATTAAATTTGGTAGTTAATGATGCAGCTAAGATATTCTGTGAAACTAAATTTTTTTGGGATAAAAGAGGAATTATATAATTATTTTTCAATATCCATAAAGCATTGGACTATATTAAAAAAGCATATTCGTGTTCTAAATTTAAGCCACTTTCTGCTACTAGGTGGGAAAGTAGAGCAGAAGCAATAAACCACTTAAAAATAATATCAAGGAAATTTACCAGGCTCTTTTTGATATTACGGAAGATGAGACTAAAGATATCGATTCTAGAGTTCAGGCAGAACTTAATTTCAAAGATTTAATCATTTAAATTTATTTGCTCTGTTCATGTTTGGTATGAAATATTAAGTCTCGTAAATGTTGCAAGCAAAATAATGTAAAATCCGACATCTGATATAGGAAAAATTACAGAAAATCTTGATTATGTTATACAAGAATTAAATACTTGCCGAAAAGACTAATATTTTGAAAATATTATTAGAACTGCAAAAGATGTAGCAAACAACCTTAATATTGATCCTATTTTTCAAGACATTCACAAAATAACAAAAATGTTTGGTTATGAAGCATCAGATGAGACAATGCATGATCCTAAACAAAATTTAAAAATAACTTTTTTCTTTGTGATTTTAGACACGACAATAACTTCAGTCACGGAAAGATTCATACTCTTAAAACAACATAGCGAGGACTTTAAAGTTATAAGAGACATCAGCAAAAAAAGATTGGAGCGATGAAGATTTAATGAAACATTATCAAGATTTGCACTTAAAACTGAGCGACAATTAAGATTCCGACAATCGAGATATTGATGGTATGACTTTATTTGAGGAATTAAAAACTTTGCAATGTTTTATTAAAGAGTCGGCTCCTCATCATGTTTTAAATTATATATACGAAAATAAATTAACCGACACGTTTCCGAATACTGCAATTGTAATGCGCATTTATTTAACATTACTAATATCCGTAGAGTAATTTAATAATAAGGTGAGACACCTTTCAGCAACTCGTATAGGTAGATATGACTTCTCCATTGCTTTCACCTTAGTATTACCACCTCTGGGTCTGGCTCCCACTGACGAGACCTCAATAAAGGTTGAAACCAGTCTGCGTGGTGGCCCTTCCCTTAATGCATAGCATTATACATGTCCACAAGGAGATGTGCTTTGCATTATGGGAGATACTAAGACAAGGAGTGCTGAGAGCTTGGTATACCTTTACCACGAGTTGCCTTAGTCCTGAAGATACTTCAGGTGCAAACTGTGTTTGCTTACACTTGGATAAAGGATTAAACTAAATTTATTATTAAAAAATATATCTTCCTACATGGCTAAACAATAGATTTAAAAATCTTATTATAGATGGCAATGCTGATCCATCAGAAATTAATGACATTATTACCAAAAACCTTTTACAATGATCATTGAAATAGCTAGTATCATAGAACAGGAAGAAGACAAGAATTCTGAAGAAAGAAAACAGCTTATGAAGAAATGAAAAAAAAAAACAAAAAAAACTTACAGAATAAAATTGAATAGACCAAATTGTGCAAAACAATCAGAAAACATATCACGAAGAAATAAGAAACTTCAGTTGTAAATTCATACAACAAACATTTGAAAACAACCATGTCTCAAAAAAGCTAAACAACTGATGAACAACAGTAAACAGATGGTTGAAGTCAAATTACAAGATGGAACTATAACTAGAGATAGATATTCTATAGCAAAATGAATTGAAGAATTTTACTCAGTATTATATCAGGATAACGAATTAAATGAAGACAACTACGAAATAACTGAAGTGCCACAGATTCTACCAGAAGAAGTTATGTGGAGCATCCAAAGCCTGCAAAATGGAAAAGTTGCAGGTGAAGATGAAGTTATAGCTGAACTTCTAACAGCAGGTGGGGAAATGATCTACAAAATCTTGGCAAAACTATTTATCCTATGTCTGAAGAAAAATGATGTACCAAGAACACGAAAGAAGGCTACACTAATTCTGATAAATAAAAAAAGGTGAAGTAGAAGACTTGACAAACTACAGATCCATCAGTCTACTATCAATGGTTTACAAAGTGTTTACGAAAGTCTTAGCTCATAGGTTTTGTGCAACTCTAGACCTAACACAACCAAAAGAACAGGCGGGCTTTCAAAATGGCTTTAGTACATTGGAGTGTATTCAAGTTGTACCACAGATTATCAAACGGTGTAATGAATATCAGTTACCATTATGTCTTGATTTTAGTGATTATGAGAAAACCTTTCATTAATGCAACAGCAGCAATTTATTTCAACAGAAACATCTCTACTGTGGAAATACAGAGAGGTATAGGATAGGGTGACACAATATCTCCAAAATTATTCACAGCATGCCCAGAAGAAATATTCAAACTCCTTGATTAGGAAGAAAAAGGTCTGAAGATATTTAAGCTGTTAATGCTTTGCAGATAACATAGTTATCTTTACTTCAACTGCGCACAAATTACAGAGTCATATCCATGAACTCCATATTGCTAGCAAAACAGCTGGCCTAAAGATAAACCTAGAGAAAATCCAAGTTGTGTTCAACATTATGTCTAACCAGAAATAATAAAAATCAAGAAGGATGAAATTAAACAAGTAAATCATTACATATATTTAGGACAACACATATCAATGGACAGCATTAAAAAGATGCATGATGTTTGGGTGAAAAGCATCTTGAAAATTACAGTCTATATAAAAGCTAACTATCATTATGCCTGAAGAGAAAAGTTTTTAACCAATGTATTAGTATCACAAGACTGGATCACAAAAGGAATACATAGATAAGAAATCAAACCAAAGTCTCTGACATTATAGGAAAAGTGAAACATCTGAAGTGGCAGTGGGCTGAGCATATTGCTCGTAGACAAGATCAACAATGGACAAAAGAAGTACTGGATTGGATTCCAAGAGAGGAAAAACAACCATGACACCAACCTAAATCACAGTGGATTGATGATATCATCATATATGCAGAAAGTGACATGGGAAAGGAGAGCCACAGACAGACACTTTCGGAGTAATCTTGGAAACGCTTTCATCCAGTAGCGGATTGACAATGGCTGATGATGACACACACACACACACAAGGGCTGTTCTTTGATAAGTTCATGCAAAGTCTAAGAGATGGCGCCACCAGTACGTATCGAAGTTATTTTTAGTTGCTGGCAACTGTTGGAGGATCACACACTAAGTTTCAGTCAGATAGATCTATTACTCTGTGTTTGGCGTTCATTTGAATCGATCAAGTACCGTGATTTGTGAAAAATGGATGAGAAAGAATTTTGTGTAGTGATTAAACATTACTTTTTGAAAGGCAAAATGGCTCAGGAAACCAAAGCTAAGCTAGATAAACATTACGGAGAGTCTGCACTTTCAATTAGAAGAGTTTATAACTGATTTAGTAATTTTCAAAGTGGCCATATGAACATAAGTGATGCTGAACATTCTGGACGCCCTGCTGAGGTCACTACTTCAGAAATTATTGAAAAAATCCATGATATGGTGATGGCTGATAGAAGAGTGAAGGTGCGTGAAATTGCTAAGGCTCTGGGGCTCTCAAATGACTGTGTACATAATATTTCACATGACCATTTACATATGAGAAAACTATCTGCAAAATGGGTACAGTGTTTGCTCACACCGGATCAAAAGCATCAACGTGTGAACTGGTGCAAGGACAGCTTGAAGCTGTTTCAATGGAATCCAGAGGAATTTTTATGTCGCTTTGTAACAGTGGAACGAAACATGGATTCATCACTACCAGCCTGAGACCAAGGAACAGTCAACACAATGTGTTGCAAGTGGGAATTTCTGCACCAAAGAAAGCGTTCTTTCAGTAGGAAAGGTTATGGCCACCACCTTCTGGGATGCTCGTGGCATAATCTTCATAGACTTCTTAGAAAAGGGCAAAACAATTACGGGAGTGTATTATGCATCTTTGCTGGATTGTTTAAATAATGAAATAAAGGAAAAACAACTACACCTGACAAAAAAGAAGATTCTTTTTCACCACGACAACACACCCACTCACGCTTCTGCAATTGTGACTGTAAAATTGTTCAATTTACGCTATGAAGTCCTTTCGCATATCCCCACCACCACCACCACCACATTCTCCAGATTTGGCTCCCTCAGACCACTATCTGTTTCCAAACATGAAAAACTGGCTGGCAGGAAAGAGATTTCCATCAAACGATGAGGCGATTGCTGAAACACTGGCTATTTTGAAGAGTTGGGCAAATCATACTATATGGAAAAGATCTAAAACTCAAGCATCGTTGGACTAAGTATATAGACCTCAAAGGAGACTATGTTGAAAAATAAAAAATGTTTGTCTCAAAAAAATTATGTTTCTTCATTTTTGCACAGATTTATTGAACAACCCTCACACACACACACACACACACACACATATATATATATATATATACCGGCCTGGTTGGCCGAGTGGTTAGCATATCCGCTCTCCAGCCAAAAGGCTGCAGATTCGAATCCCAAAGTGGGCATGGATGTTTGTAATTGTCTCTGAAAATTCTAGTGGTGGTAGTGGACGGTAGATGGTGTTAGTGTAGATGATAATGGTAGTTGTGGGTCATTGTAATTGGTGGACTGAGTAGTGGAGACGGCGAGTTGTAGAGTAGGTGCCCTTCCTCGATGAGTCCTTGGACTCCCTGGAGGTGTTACATAATAATAATAAATATACATAACATACAGGGCTTGAAAAATGTGCTAGTCTGTGATGAGTTAGAATTTTTAGTTGACAGTAAATCAGACGAGGAGTTTTGGTTTAATCATCAGCTTTATTTATAAAATGCTAATTCTATTTCACGCTATATGTTGTAAAGTTTTCTGTATGTTTATCTTAGTTCTCACACCTGATACTTATCACAGGTATTATTATAAATACCTGCTTTGTCATAATGGAATATGACCAATAAGAAGATAGGATATACAGGCATCATTTTATCTATAGAGAGTAGACCACAATGTAACCAATTAATCATAGTGCAGACACACGAAATAAATACACAGCGTACAGCAGTAATTAGTGTACTTCTTACCTAGCGATGGAATATGCAGAAATTCACTACTAATGGTGGATATTAAAACTTGGACAGCCGAGAAAGAAGTATATATTTTCATTATATATTTCATTGATACTTCATTATATTAATTATAACCTAAATGTTTTTCGAGTTTTTTCCAAGTTGCTGCTGTGTCACATGACATCACTGGTCCTACGCATCCAACAGTGTTTTGGAACTAATCAGAATTCAGAAATGCACTAATGTAGTTATGTGTAGACCTAAGAATTTGATTTTATTTTACCGAGTTTTATCGAATGTTTCAACATTTGCTTATAATGGCAGATAATGAGTTGTTTTTTTTTTACTTCTTCATAAAAATAATTTAAGACATTTTAAATGTTAGAAGTAAAAATGTAGCGAAAATGGCATCATTAATAAAAAAATTAAAAAAATAAAATCATAAATGGTCTTGTGTCAAAATTTTTTTTTTTTAAACAGGCTGATAAACATACTAATACATAAGTAGCAAACATATTTTACTTCGACACTGACAGTTATGCAGGGCAAAAATTTGCCATCGCATTGGCAAAACTAATAAATTGTCCAGATCCAGGAATAAACAAGTGACTATGATACATTGGTGAGACAGTATAAAATTTTTCAAGAGTTTCATATGTGTGTGTATGTATATACACTAGTGGCCAAAATTGTGGAAACCTTTCGGGAAAAAGTGTATTTCTGAGGTTTGATGGCTCATAACACCACTTTTTTTTTTTGAGTAATACCATAAAATTATATATCAGTGAAAGATAATTTAATCAAGAATGTAATGCAATAACTTTTAAAACCAAGATTGAATTATTGCTTCAATTAATCAGGTTTTATTGGTGGGTTGCTTCTGACTAACAAGTTTCTTTAGTCGACTCCATAGATTTTTGATTGGGTAAAGGTCTGGGCTATTCCCAGGCCATTCCAGCAGTGAAATATGATTATCTTGAAACCACTTTTTGCACAAAGCAGCAACATGACATGGAGCTGAATTCTGTTGAAATATAAATGCTTCATTATCTTGGAAAAGATCACGTGAGGAAGGCTTCAGTTTGGGGTCAAGAATTTCATTTATGTATTTTTAGGCATTTATATTCCCATTAATCACGCAAATTCTACCCACACCTTTTGATGTCACACAACCTCAGGATCATAACACTGTGGGTGTTTCATGGTAGGTGTAATGCATTCAGGGTGCAAATCTTCTTCGATTCTTCTCCGTACGTATTTTATGCCATCACAACCAAACAAGGAGATTTTGGTCTCATCACTCCAAATAACACTGTCCCATTGTTCTGCTGTCTACTTAACATGAGTTTTAACTCATTTTAATCTTTTCAACCTATGTTTGAGAGATAAAAATGGCTTTTTTTGTGGAATTCTAGCATTTAGACCAAATTCCTGCAGTCTGCAGCGAACAGTCCTTGTACTCAACTTCACATTGTATTGCGCCATTTCATCTTGTATACACGTAGATGATTTTCTTCTGTCACATAGGCACAGTCTCTCAATTCTTCTATCATCACATTTTGTTGTGTAGCTTTTCCTGCCTTTACCAGTCTGATTTTGTAGTGACTGAGTCTCTTTATACCTCTTCAAAAATTTAGAAATGCAACCTTTGGTTAAGTTTCCACCAATTTTTCTTCTAATTTCTTCATAACTGTGGCCTCGTTCACTTAATAGTACTATTTTACATACTTTCTAGGTGACCAGTCAACTCTTTGTGCCATTTCTTTAATTTTATTACGTTTTACAAGCTCACTAAATGAAAGATCACAAAAAAAACCAACCAACTTGATAGCAATCACATAACACACTGACAAATGTCCTCCTCTCAGCTCCAATACATGACATCAATAGCTGAATCCTACTGTGACCTTATTGGCTCATTGCCAAAACAAGATGACACATGATTGGCTCTCTAAACACTCATGCTCATTGGCTACATTCAAATGAAGGAAAGCTACTTCATACAACCTAAGCAAGTTGTGCGTCTTTTTATCTGGTTATTTGGCTATAACTTTTCATGGAATACAAACAATTGAACAAACTTTGTTGCATTACATTGTTGATTAAATTATCTTTCCATTGATATATAATTTTATGGTAATACACCAAAAAAAAGTAGTGTTATAAGCCATCAAACCTCAAAAATACACTTTTTCCAAATGTTTCCACAATTTTGGCCACTAGTGTATGTATGTATACATATATATATATATATATATATATATTTATTTATTGATGTGACTTCAAACCATAGAAGGTTCATAGAAATTTCAAAAACCAAAAAATAGAAAACCATAGAAATTTCAAATCCTCTGTACACTCTGGTGTCCTGCACCAGAGTGTACATTATTGTTGATAGTGATGTTTTCTCCCTGGTGCAGGACACCAGAGTGTACAAAGGATTTGAAATTGGAAGTGATAACTATTTAGTCTTGAGTAAGATAAAATTGAATTTCATATTGAAAAGAATAACATGTAAGAAAGTTTTAAAGCGAATAAAAGTTGAGCAGCTCTCAGATGTGAACTGCAGACTAAAATACACAAAGATTATTGAAGAAAAAATGAAAGAGTTTGATAACAGGAATCAAACTTTAGAGATTCAGTGGCAAGCCTTGAAGAAAACCTTAATTGATTCAGCCAGAGAGGCACGTGGTGAGGTTGTCTGTAAGGATAGAAAAATCAGAGCTCCATGATAGACACAGGAAGTTAAAGAGGCAGTGAAGGAAAAGAAGAAAGCATATCAAAAGTTCCTGGCAAATAAGTCAGCTCGTGCTCTTAGAGAATACAGAGACAAATGTAAGAAAGCTAAACACTTTGTAAAACTAGATAAACAAAAGTCATGGGAGAACTTTGGCAAGAACATAGAAAATAAATATCAAGAAGGTGGTAAGATATTCTGGAGGTTGTTGAAGAAGCTTAGAAATGGAGGAAAGAGTGCTGTAAAAGCAGTTAGACATGATAAAGGTGACACGAAAACAGGAAAAAAAGATATCCTTGAAGTATGGAGTAATTACTTTGAAAAACTGCTAAATGAAACAAGCAGTGATGACAGCACAGTGGTAAAAAACACTCAACAGGCATGCAGTCAGGAATACATATCCATACTTGAAGTAGAAAAAGCCATCAAAGGCTTGAAATGTGTAAAGGCAGCAGAAGTAGATGATATTCGACCAGAAATGCTGAAGTATGGTGGTATAAAAGTCTTACAGTGGCTGCACTGCATAGTTCAGAATGCTTGGACAGAGGGACGAATTCCCGACAATTGGAGTAGAGCTCTCATAGTACCCATATATAAAAAGGGAAATAAAACTGAATGTGAGAATTACAGAGGTATTTCACTACTGAGTGTTCCTGGCAAGATCTATCCACGTATACTTGAGAAACGGTTGAAAAAAATTGTGGAAGAAAAGCTTGGTGAAGAACAAGCTGGATTCATGCCAAATAGAGGTTGTCAGGGTCAGATCTTCACTTTACGACAAATAGACGAGAAAGCATGGGAATATAACCAAGATCTGTATTTAAGTTTTGTCGATTTGGAAAAGGCATATGGCAAGGTGCCAAGAGAGAAGCTATTCAATACCCTACAGTTATATTGTGTCAATTGGGGCATTATATCAAGCAATACTTAGTCTATATTTGAGTTGTAAGTCAGCAGTTAGAACTGAAGTACAGGAAGATAGTTTAATGTTTAATTTAGAAGTATAACATCATCTGCATAAATCAACTACAAGTCTGCAAGATTCTCTGACTAAATTGAATAATGGTTGTAATAGATATGGTATGAAGGTCAGCAATAAAAAGACAAAGACAATGAAAATAGGCAGAATCATTGAAAATATCAACTGTGTTGTGAATGGAGAACATGTGGAACAAGTAAAACATTTCGGCTACTTAGGAACGATTTTTAGTGAAGATGGTAAATTAAATATAGAAATAGACAACAGTATCTGCAAAGCTCTTTTGGTGGGAAGTAAATTGAATAAATTCATATGGAATAAGGGAGAAATTAGTCGGAACACTAAATTAGCTGTATACAAGACAGTGTTCAAACCAGCTTTAACTTATGGATCTGAGAGTTGGGTCAGAAGTAAAACACTTGACCAAAGATTAGAGACTGCAGATATGAGAGTCCTGAGAACGATTAGAGGCATGAACAGATGGCATCAATGGCAATGTCATATTAAAAACGAGGATGCTAGGAAAGAACTTGACATTGTCAGCATCCCGGAACGCATTAGCAGAGCTAATCTCAGGTGGTATGGTCACTTAAATAGAATGGGCAAAAAAAGATTAGCAAAACAAGTGTTCTCTGCCAGGTTGGCAGCAAAACGACCCAGAGGAAGACCAAGATATAGGTGGATTGATACGGTACAAAGTGCCTTAGACGACAGAAATATAAGATCTCATAATGTTGGAGTCTTGACAGGTAACAGACTGATTTGGAGGAAAATTGTAGATAGGAAGTTAGTAATGATGTAATTTTTTTCATGTAGTACTATCATATCGTGTACACCCCCTTGAGGGTACATGGCTGGAATCTGGTGATGATGTCTCTCAGACATATGAATATCACTTTATACAGATCACTTTACAATACACTCAGTTTTCTATACACCCTGAGAATGTCAATGGAATAGTCAGTTTAATATCATTTAATAATATTTTATATGCTGCAGATCTTTGAACATGTTTACGTTATTAGGGATAGCCTCTTATCTTCTCCTTATTTTCCACTTTATAAATAATATCAGCATTTAGAAAGATTCTACTTGGTTACAAAGTAAATTATACTAGATAAGAACGTATATTCTTGTTTTAATTCTTCACCCAAATGTAAGCAAAAAGTTTTTTTTTAAATTTTTTTTTATAAACATTGTGAAGAACCAAATGGTTTCCAAAAAGAATAATTGTGCATCGACCCAGCTTTTACATAAAAAATCTTAATGAAAAAACATTACGAATTCAACATAGGAACACACATAGCATTTGTAGATTATCAAAAAGTCTTTGACAGAATCTTAAGGAAGAAACAGTGCAATATACTTAAGAATCTAAAAATTCCAAATCAGCTTCTTGCTACACTAAATAACAATATCAAAATAACCAAATAGCTGTAAGAATCAATGAAACAGTTATAGAATGGTATCTTATAAATATCTGTATACAGGTAACCCTCGTATAACGCAGATGTTGGGTTTCAGAGAAATGCAACATCATAGAAATCGCGTCATGCGAGACTTAGATCACATAGAAAAAGTAGGGTTATGTTCAGAAATCGTTTTTTTTTTTTTTTTGAAATTATATAAACAACAATGACATCCAACAAAAAATATTTTTATTTAATCCAGGTAATTCATGTAAATTAAGGAAACATAAACTATGAAACAAATACATAGCATAAAATTATAAATTTACAAATTGTATGCAAATTTCATTGCACATAATGCATACATGTTTTAGGCAAAAAAAAAAAAATAAAAATAAATAAATAAAGTGCATATTTTAATCGTCATCACTGTCTTCAAAAATAACATTTTGTAGATGTTCCTTATTTACGAGTGTCCGGACGTCGTCGTTACTTGAAATCTCTTGGACATCATTTGTATAATTCTCATTGCATACTTTGGCTGGTTTAGTTATCAAGAAGTTAGTAATAAGATCTTGCTTGCCACTATGCTGCAATTTTTTATTAAGATCACAATATGGAGCTAAACAAACATCCAATTGTTTCGTGAATTGTCTCGCAGCATTGAGGGATACATTATCCGTAAAATGACTTTTACGGATAATGTATAACTTTCTTTCCAAGTTTAATCCTTCTATTAATTTCTTTAAACTGAATTGTTTAACGAAACTTTCATTTTTTGAAATATAGGTGCGTTTTGGCATTTATTTTTAATATAACTGGGATCCATCCGCATTGAACACCTGGTCTGTACTATAACCACATTCTTCAATGACTTTTAAATTTTTAAACGTTTTCCTGGAAAAAAAAAGGAAGCTTCTACATCTGCTGATTCTCCCTGGATTTTAAGATTATGCAAAAAAAAAAAAAAAAAAAAAAAAAAAAAAACACTTTCTAAAGTTTTTGAACCAATCCTTACAGGCACAAAAACCAAAGAGCTTTCTTCTGAAGAATCTTGATCAAGTTCTTTTAAATGTTTATAAACTTTGAGAGCTTTTTGTTTAATAAGATTGTCATCCAACGGAATTGTCTTTTGAATGCAATTTTCTATCCAAATCATTAGAGATTTCTCTAATTTTTTTCTCATTAGAATATCGTGTACACAAGTAATGCGCTTTGCACTTACTGTTGACCCTGCAATAACACTTTCTCGGATTTTATGTTCATTTTGTTTGATTGTTCAAATTGTTGATTAATTTAAATTCAGAGTCCTTGCAGCAACTGCTGGTTTTACTCCATTTTTCAACTGATCTAAGATTTTAATTTTTTCTTAGAGTAATGAAGTCTTCAATTCTTCTTTTCAATGTCGGTTTTTTCCCTTTCGTTACAGTTTTAGTGACTATTAGTATAAAATTAATTTTTTTACATTAAAATAAGCACTACATATTGTTTGTAATTCACCAGAAAATAAAGTGCTCAGCTTGAGATTAATTAATGCACTTATGATTTTTTAATGCACTTTCCTGGCAGAAACGAAGACAATTTTCAATAATAAACTCTTTATATGGTAAACAACTGACGTACATGAGTGATAAAGGGTATTTCCCCTAATGTAAATTCGCTACTTATAATTACATGCGCGATATGGGCAGACGCAAATTTAATGAATATATATATATATATATATATATATATATATATATACGAAGACATCCAGAGTGTAAGTTCTGATGGGCTGTCAGAGAAACAAAAATATACTTACAAACAAAAACTTTATTGGAAATTAAAGTAGACATCCAAGAGTTGTATACCTTTGTCATAGAAGGTTGCCACATGTGAAGCAAACTACGTATTGACTGCTTCTTTGACCTCATCATCGTCTTGAAATCGCCAGCCACTAAGAAAAGATTTCAGATGTTTGAACATGGGAAAGTCACTTGGTGTGAGGTCAGGACTATATGGGGAATAATGGAATTGTTCCCAGCCGAAGGTGGCAAGAAGACATGAATGTGAAACTTCTGGAAATTGCAGCGAGAGTGACATCATAGTGAATCCCCTATTCTTTCGAATCTTCTCTTCAACTGAATACACCAAATCGTCAGTCACTAAAGATGTGACTAAAGTCACTAAAGATGTGACATTTCTTAGTCACCTGCTCCTTTCATCATCGTGCACACCTGTCCTTTCATTAAAATATCTTGCCCATTTTCGTATCATTGAATCACTCACTGCATGTTTTCTCCATAAACCTCAATAATTTGCTGATGAATTTCAGCTGCTTTAACATTCCTCGCATTCAAGAAATGGATAACTGCCTAATTTCTCATTTACCGTCATAGCACCCACAACAGACTCTGGCAGCTTATTCCACTCATTCACCACTCTAAAAGTAAAAAACCCAGCTCTAACATCCTTATTAACCACACTCTTGCCCAGCTTCCATGGATGTCCCCTAGTTCTCCCACCACCAGTCCTGTTCTCAAAAATATCCTCTGAATTAATCCTATAGAAACTCTTCAGCAATTTGAACGTCTCAATCATATCTCCCCTTTTCCGCCTATCAACCAATTTCTGCACCGCGCAAATCTTGGTTCATTCCATAGACCTGCTATCATCTTGGTCACTCGCCTCTGGATTCTCTCAACCTCCTCCCCATCAAGAAGAAACCTAGATGACCAAATCTGGGCACAGTAGTCGAGATGGGGCCTTATCAAAGCTCGATACAGAGGAACAATAACTTGCTTATCTCTGCTCGTCAAAGTATTCTTCAGCATCCAAGTGATTTGATGAGCTGATTTAGCCACTTTTGTAATGTGTCCCCTAAACTTCAACTCCTTATCCACCAACACTCTCAAGTCCCTGGCCTCATCAATCTCCTGGAGTACAGTTCCACCAATGTGATATACTGCTCTAATCTTTTCACCCCAAAATGCTTAACCTTACATTTTGCCACATTAAACTGACATCTATTCTCCTTAGCTCAGACCTCCAATCTAACCAAATCATCCTGCAAAATTTTGACATCTTCTGCATTCACTATTGCCCTACCCAACTTTGCATCATCAGTGAACAAATGAACCGTTCCTCTCAGATCCTTCCCTATATCATTAATGAACAAATTAAACAGCAGTGGTCCAAGAATAGAACTCTGCGGCACACGACTAGCACAGGCCAGCTTTTGGACTCTACTCCTGAGTAAACTACTCTCTGGTATCTCTCCATCAACCACCCTCCTATCCATCTCACCAACCCTATATTCATTCCCATATGTTGCAGTTTACGGATTAGAATTCCATGTGGTATCCTGTCAAAGGCCTTAGCCAGGTCCAGCAGTATCACTGTAAACCCATTACCTTTATCCAGTTCAGCCATCACTGTGTTATAAAACCTCAGCAAGTTACTGAGGCATGATCTACCCTTCACAAAACCATTCTGTCCCCCATACAGTATCTCGTTTTCATCAATCCATTATTGTATTTTTCCCTTGACTACTTTCTCCAAGACCTTGACAATGACTCCTGATATGCTGATCGGTCAATAATTTGCAACAGTAGTCTTGGACCTCCTTTATGCAGTGAAACTATTTTCCCCTCTTTCCACCCCTTTGGGACTAAACCAGAACTGAGACTCAGATTAAACAATATGGTCAAAAGCACTGACAATTCTTTAGCCGCTTCACGTAAGACATGTGCTGGCATACCGTCCAATCCCACAGATGTATTCACATTAAGGTTCTGTAATAGACTATTCACCTCCACTTCATTCACCACAATTTCCCTATAAACTAATGGTTCCTTCATTCCTTCAATGTCACCACCTGGATGATATACTCTTGCAAAGTGCTCACTCAGTAATTCCACTATCTCTACTGATTCAATGACCTTCCTACCATCGGCATTCCTTAAAATCATTCTGATGTGTACAGTTTTTCTTTTACTTGCAGCATATTGAAAGAACTGTATGGGATTTTCTTTAGCTTGCATGGCTAATTTCCTTTCATTATCTGCTTTTGCTTTTCTTATTATTACCCCAAGTATGGTAATAATAAGAAATGAAAAGTAACGAGCATGATATCTTTGACTCCTTATGGAGTCAGAGATACCATGCTCGTTACCCTTCTGGACTGCGCTTTATACCGTTCATGTGCCTGCAGGTCACCATTCTCCTTAAATTCCCTCCACAGTTGTTTCTTTTTTTGCAACTCAAGTTTAATGGTGTTATTCATCCATTTAACCCCTACTTGATTTACTATTCGGACTCTAGGTATACAGTCAGCCATAATCTCCTACAAATGCTCCTTGACCACTTTCCATGCCCTATCAACATCCAGCCCTTGTAGTTTTACATGCCATGGCACTGAACCAAGCAATCTCCTGAGCTTGTCATACTTGCCAGCATGGTAATTCCATGTGTACCCTGTCTTAATCGAAAATTTCACATTTAGCTACCTCCCAGGTCAAGACCCTATGATCACTCTCACCAATAGGTGGTAACATGGTCATATTCATTACAGTCAAATTCTCAGATGCTATTACTAGGTCAAGCACTCTTGAACCCTAGCATTTTCCATTACATGCTATCTCAGATAGTTATCCCTTAGTAACTGAATAAAATCCAGTTCCTTTCTCACATGTATCATGTGTCCTCTCCTCCTTCCAATCGATGTTACGATATCCCCCATAATAATTACCCTCCTTCCACTCATTTCATCAATTTGTCTATGCATACTACCTCCACCATCTATTCCATCACCTGGTCTATAGCAGCACCCAACTGTACATTTTGTTCGTTAGTCTCAATCTCACATCAAATAGCCTCAAATGAGCTCTTTTCACTATCTCCTGCAATACAATTTCTATTCTCCTTGGCTGCAGTTCATCAGCTATCATCAATAACCCCCCCCCCATTTTATTCTCTCTGTCCCTCCTAAACACACCATACCCTACACAATTCTATCCCACTAACTATATCATCTTCTGTCAGTCATGTTTCACAAATACCAATAACCTGTGGCCAGGAAGAGCCAACCAAGGCCAAACATTCTTCCTTCTTGTTCCTAATACTCCTGGCATTAGTATACGTGAAATGCAGAGGTCCATTTGTCCCACCCCTATCTTGATCCGTTATACTAACTATCCCATTCTGTGATTTATTTATTCTATGATTTAATTTAAAGTTTAATTTATAAATTAGGCACAGTAAGAGATTAACAACAATAACTAATAATAAAATAGAACAATTATAACATACTTTAATAAAAGTTATCTGAATGTGAATGGAATATTAGCAATTTCAGCATAAGTTTTTACTATTATTTATTTATTATTTTATGAAGTTGAGAACTTTCACCTTTTCACTTAAAAGGAAGAACTTTTTGGCTTCTCTCAATTGCCAGCATCACTACTTTTGCACTTTGGGGCAATTATTAAGTAAAAATAAAGGTTACTTGAACAGAAGAAACTGCAAAAGTCAATCTGATAACTGAAAACTACTCAGAACAGCATGATTTAAAACTTATGAATTGTTTATTTCTGGAATTTTCCATTTAATATTTTCGGATGGCTACTAAGTGACTAATGGGAGGGTAGCGTATATAGTACAGTGTGGATATGGTGGACAAAGGAGTGATTCACATCCCAGGTAGCACTGCACGAGATTTCATCTTATTCAGAATGTCGCACTATTTTAAACTTATAAATTGTTTATTACTAAAACAAAGAGCCATAAGGCTTTATTTTGGCAATGTAAAATTACATAGGCAAAGTGGATACTAGATCTAACATTTCAAAGTCGAATGTTTGTAGAAACTATGAAAGTTTCATAAGTTGACTTGGGAGCTTACGAGAACACAATCCTGCACTACTTAAGTAGTGTAGTGTAGTGCAAGATAAGAAAACTCTGGAATGCTGAGGATTGTATTCTCATAAGCTCTCAGGTCAACTTACAAAATTTTCATAGTTTCAACAAACATTTGGCTTTGAAATAATGTTGGATCTAGTATCCACTTTGACTATGTTATTATAAATTGTTTATTTCTGGAATTTTCCATTTAATATTTTCAAACCAGGGTTGACCGAGGATAACAGAAACCACGGAAAGTGAATCAGCAGATGGGGGGGGGGGGCATGGTAGATGAAACAGTAAAGAAATGAAAGAAAAATATAAAACCAGCATTTAAAATGGATTGTGGAACTAAACTTAATACCCTTTTGTTTGCAGATGAAGATAATCATACCAAGAACCGAAAATGAACTCCAAAAGATCAATATACTCAAACACAATTGCTAAAATGTTTGGAATGCAAATATCAACAGACAAAACAAAAAACATGGCTTTTAAAGAATGATCTCCAGTCAGAAGTAAAATCATGACTGAAAATAAAATTTTAGAACAAATTAACCTATTCAAATAACCTTGGATGTGCTATATCATATCAAAATGATATCAAAATTTCTAAGGATAACAGGAATGATCAATAATATTTTCAGACCTAACCAAGTTCAAAAGCATACAAGAATAAGAGTTTATAGAGTTTTGGCAAGACGTTCTCTATTATATCATCATCATCAAATTCCTGCCATGTACCCTCAAGGGGTACAGGATATGATAGTACTACATGAAAAATTTACATCATTACTAACTTCCTATCTACAATTTTCCTCCAAATTAGTCTGTTACTTGTCAAGACTCCAACATTATCAGATCTCTATTATATTATTATTATTAAGTTTTAAAAGAGGTATACCGTGAGTAGACATATCGATACAAAATTAATAACAGAAAACTCACGTACAAATAATCTTTGTATGTGAGTTTTCCGTTATTAATTTTGTATCGATTACGATTATTATTATTAAGAGAGACCTCCAGGGAGTCAGGGACTCATCGAGAGATGCCACATACTACATCACACACCTGCACTCATACTTATTGTTGAATTCATTCGCACTGCATGCACACACAACATCCAATGGCAATCCATTCCAATCATGCACCACCCTATGAGAGAAAAATCTAGCCCTCACCTCCTTCTTAGCTGCATTCATTCTCAGCTTCCAATGATGCACTCTTGTCCTTTCCCCACCTTCCATAAATTGAAAAATTTCATCAACTGAAATCCTGTATGACCCCTTCAGAAGTTTGCAAATCTCAATCGTATCACCCCTCTTTCTCCTGTTTGCTAGTGTCTGCAGGTCTACAAATTCTCAATCTGTCGTCATAATCAGTATTCCATAATCCTGATATCATTTTTAACATTCTCCTTTGCACTTTCTCCAATATATCAGAATCACAACATAAACCAGGAGACTAGACCTGCACAAAATAGTCCAAGTGAGGTCTTATCAAGGCCTTGTAAAGAGGCAAAATGACATCCTTATCTTTACATGTGAATTCATTTCAGCATTGCAATTATCTTTTGAGTTGTATATGCAATCTTTGCCACATGGCCCCTGAACTTCAACTTCCTATCTTCTTACACTCCAAGATCCCTTGCCTCATCAGCTTCTTCTAGCGTAATCTCATAAATATAATACGACATTGGATATCTAATCACGCCAAAGTGAATAACTTTACATTTACTGACATCCATTTTCTCATGCCTACAATTCCAGCCTATTCAAATCATTCTGTAAGTACTGCATATCAGCAGTATTTCTGGTTACCCTACCTATCTTTGCACCATCAGCAAATAACTATGTCACTTGTCAAATCCTTCCCAATATCATTAATGTACAGATCGAATAACAGTGAACCAAGCACTGATCCTTGTGGTATACCACTGGTTACCTTAAATCTTGAAGACACATCCCCCGTATACCATGCTGTATTTTGTCAAAAGTCTCATGTTGTATCCATTCCCCTTGTGTAGTTCAATGGTAACATTGTTATAGAATGTGAGAAAGTTGCAAAACATGATCTTCTCTTTGTAAACCCATATTGCTCATTGCAAAGTAGAGATCACTGTCAATTTTCAAAGTAGAGATTCACTGTCAATCCATTTTTGAATATGAGCCCTAGCCAATTTTTCCAAAATCTTCACCACTACTCCTGAGATATTAATTGATTGATAATTGAATACATCGGTCTTTGCACCACCCTTTTGATGGAATTATCATACATTTTTTCCATTCCTGTGGAATCTTCCCTGTTCTGAGACTCATATTAAACAGCCTAGTTCAGCTGATCACTCTTTTAGCACACGTGCTGATATCCCACCAGTTCATATTGCTGAATTCTTATTCAGTTTGTGCAATAGCTCTAATACCTCGTTCTCATACATCTGAGTTTCTTCATTCAGTGAAGAGGTAGCAATGATTTCAATGTCGTGTACACCAAGTTGATAGCTTTAAAAAAATGGGCATTCATTAGTTGAACAATCTCTTCTGCATTTGTAACACTTATGCCATCTGTAGAAGAGTTATTCTTTCATATTCATTCTTTCTTTTACTTGCAGCATATCGATAGAATTCTTGTGGGTTGTCTTTGGCATGCAGAGCCATTTTCTATTTGTATTCAGACTTTGATTTCTGTATAACAGTTTTGACTATTCTAGCCTGCTGCTTATAACTTTCATAATGTACATCATCCTTAAGCACACGGTATTCCTTCTACATCATTTTTTCTTACGAATTTCTTGCTTAATAAGATCACACATCCATTTGACTCCTACCTTATTTATTCTTCAAACTCTCCAGACACACTCTGATATCACATCATTTAAGTATTGTTTAAATGCTTCCCATGCACTGTCGATATTCTTCCCATCCAGCAACCGATCCCATTCCACTGAACTAAGTATACTCCTCAGTTGGTCATAATTTCCTGCTTTGTAGTCCCACAACAGCTTAATAAATGCATTTTAATTCTTCTCATGAGAATCTACTGCTACCCAATCAATATTCGGAGAATTAAAGTCTCCCATTGTGATTACTCTTTTCACGCTCATCTTTTCTATTTGGTGATACATTTCCTCATCACTAGCAACCGATCCCCACGATTACATAGTGGGGTGTCTGTAACAACACCCCACTATGTAACTGATCTTGTTAGATTCCACCTCACACTAGATGGCTTCAAACTCACTTCCACATGAAATACTTTTAGTAGTAGTAGTAGTACAATCATAGGACTCAACTCTAACTAGATTCAAGTAATCGTTAGCAGCACGTACCCTCCTCTCCTGTCCTTCCTAAAAATAGTGCCCTTTATTCACACTCGTTACCAGTTAGCATGTCTGATCCTGATATCCAGGTCTCAATAATGCCTACAATCTGAAGTCCCAACATATTGACTAAGACAAGAAACTCTATTCCTTTGTTTCTGATACTCCTAGCATTCGTATGCAGACATAATAATCTTCCTGCATGTTCCTTTGCATAATCTTGTCTGCATGACACAGTTGGACAACTTATGAATTCTTATTATTCTTATAATTCTTATTATTAATGAATTCTGGACCATAAAAACTGCAGGAATGAAATTCTTGCAAAGGACAGCAGGCTCTCTCTGGGACAAAAAAAAGAAGCATAGAAATATGTAAAGAACTAAAAATAGACCCACTGTTGGACAAAGTATATGAATACCAAAAGAAGTGGATTGAAAATATCGAAAGAGTGGACAGTTCATGACTACCCCAAAAAGTACTCCAATACCACCCTGTTGGAAGATATAGAAATCAGACACAACCAAGGAAAAGATTTCCATCATTTTCCTGAAAGGATGATGATGATGATAAGAACTGATATTCTCCTTTTAATTCTTCACTCAAGTGTAAGGCAAATAAAGTTTGCAGATGAAATATGTTCATGACTTGTCTACTTGTGTATAGATACTGATGACTTCAGAGCAATGGCTTCATTCAGTATCAATAATAATGCAAAACACTTTTGGACATGTATATTGCTATGCATCATGAGAAGGGTCATTATTCTGACTATTTTAGAATTTTTAGTATCAGGTGGAAGTTAGATCCAGGAAGCTACTGAAGTTAAATTAGTGCAGAAGTCATATTTTCCATATTCATTGACTTTGTAATCAAGCAGAAAAACTTTCTACAACTAGAGTATTTTAATAATGCAGTGATACATTATTTTGCTGCTTTATATGAAAAATACATGACTCCTGCAGTGATTCAGCTTTCACTATCTCCACACGATAACCTACTACTGATACCTCAAAGGTCAAACCAATATGGACGGTCACCCTTCGCATAATGCATAGCAATAGGCACACTTGAAAGGAAGTGTCCATTGCCTTATGGGATACTGAGGCAATTGATGTGAAGTGACAGCTTCTATACATGAGTTGATATGTTGTAAAGACACTTCACATGCAATCTTTGATTATGATTTGTTAAGGATTAAAACAAGAAATTATATTCTTGTTTCAGTATTTATGAAGTTCTTCTTAATATAATTACTGAGAGGAACTTAATAAATGCTGATGTCTTGGTCACTTCTTATTTACTTTCTTAGTTATCAAGCAATGAATTATTAAATTTCTTCAATCCATCATTTAATCTTTAATTTCATAATCCTATATAAAACTGCACAGATGAGGGTAATGTTATATGTGAAGATCAGCATGGATTTGTTAAAGGGTGCTCTTTTCAGTAATGTGCTTAGCGTTTATAATAAAGTTTTACAACAGCAGTTGATAAGGGAAAGCCATATACTGATTTTTTTTTTGTAAAGACATTTGATAGGGTGCTATAAGACAAACTGACATTTATGCTGTAACACATGGAGATTAGATACCAGATTAGTAAATTTGATTGGAAATTGGTTGTCTGACAGATATCAGAGAGCACTGTGTATGGAGAGCTGTATCAAGGAAAAGGAGCAGACAAGTAGGATTCCACAGGGATCTTTTGCTTTTTAACCTTTATATTTCAATGATATTGTCAAGAGGTTGCAGGGAGATATTCAGTTATTTGCAGATGATTGAAGCTTGGAAGGATTATTAGTGATAGTGACGATGTAGCAACCCTTTAAAAAGGATCTAAATAAGCTAAACATATGGGCAAATGAATGAGGATGTCAGTTGAATACAACTAAATGTAAGGTCTTGAAATCTGAGATCCATTGCTGGGAGACTGCATACTCTGTTTGGGAGATGAATACTAGAGGAAGTGGATGAAGCAATGGATCTTGGGAAGGGAGAGTGGTAGCTGATAAAAATTTGATGTTTATGCACATATTGCAAAGGTAACCCACAAAAGTACTGCAATGCTAAAGACTTTAATCAGTAAAGATGAAAGAGTGGTGAATCTATTGCATAAAGTCTTGGTCAGGCCACATCCTGATTACTGCACCCAGATGTGGTCAATGGGATTTGCAGAGGATACGTTAATTGGGGTGGGTAGAGATAAATAACCAAAATAATATCAGGACTCTACAATAGTTATGAGGAGAGACTGAGAGCATAAAAACTCAGTTTAGAATACGAATAGAAGACGACGATGGTGACATGACTGAGATGGGATGGACTGACACTGGAGAGATTTTCATATTGTAGAACAAGGGGCCATCACTGGAAGTTGCAAAAGGAGGTGCAGAGTAGAAGGGTGAAAGTTTGTTTATTTTTCATGTACGATGGTTGGACCATGGAATTCATTGTCTGATAGTGATTAATGTATAGATGGTAAATGCTTTAAGGAGTGGAGCGATTGACTGTGTTGGCTATGATGGGCCTCCTGTGATGAGTCTTATGATTCCATGGAGGTTTGGAATAATAATAATATAACTTGCCACCAGGATGAAAATGGAAGTAGATAGTTATTAAGAGGTGTAAAAAAAAAGATAAATTTTAGCATTAAGAGGATTTTGTGTATCTTCACTAATGCTAATTTTTAAGTATGCACTAATGAGTTTGACAGTTTTTGGTATTATTATTATTATTACCACGGGCTACTCCAGGAGTCCTTAGACTCATCGAGGGAGGCCCTAAACATCATGTTCACACAGCTGTTCAACATTCTCACAGTATCTATCATACCTTGCCTTGAACTCGCTCACTGTCTTAGCACCCACAACAGACTCTGGCAGCTTATTCCACTCATTTACCACTCTAAAATTAAAGAACCCAGCTCTAACACCCCTGCTAACCATGCTCTTGCCAAGCTTCCATGGGTGTCCCCTAGTTCTCCCACCACCAGTCCTGATCTCAAAAATATCATCTGAATTAATCCTATAGAATCCTTTTAGCAATTTGAATGTCTCAATCATATCTCCCCTTTTCCGCCTATCAACTAGTTTCTGCAACCCACAAATCTTCAACCTGTTCTCATATGGTTCATTCCATAGACCTGCTATCATCTTAGTCACTCGCTTCTGGATCCTCTCAACCTCCTCCCCATCAAGAAGGAACCGAGGTGACCAAATCTGGGCACAGTAGTCGAGATGAGGTCTTATCAGGGCTCGGTACAGAGGTACAATAACTTGTTTTTCTCTGCTCGTCAAGGTATTTTTCAACAACCAAGTGAGTTGATGAGCTGATTTAGCTACTTTCGCAATGTGCCCCTAAACTTCATCTCCCTATCCACCAACACTCCCAAGTCCCTGGCCTCATCAATCTCTTGGAGTACAGTTCCACCAATATACTGCTGCTAATCTTTTCACTCCGAAATGCATAACCTTACATTTTGTCACATTAAATTGACATCCATTCTCCTTAGTCCAGAACTCCAATCTATCTAAGTCATCTTGCAAGACTTTGACATCTGCATTCACTATCGCCCTACCCAACTTTGCATCATCAGCGAACAAATGAACTGTCCCACTTAGACCCTTCCCTATATCGTTAATGAACAGATTAAACAGCAGTGGTCCAAGAACAGAACCCTGTGGCACACCACTAGTCACAGGCCGTTTTTTGGACTCTACTCCTGAATAAACTACTCTTTGATATCTCTCCATCAACCACCCAACTATCCATCTCACCAACCCTATATCCATTCCCATATGTTGTAGTTTACGGATTAGAATTCCATGTGGTATCCTGTCAAACGCCTTTGCCAGGTCCAGCAGTATCACTGTAAACCCATTTCCCTTATCCAGTTCAGCCGTCACCTTGTTATAAAACTTGAGCAAGTTACTGAGGCATGATCTACCCTTCACAAAGCCATGCTGTCCTCTGTACAGTATCTCATTTTCATCAATCCATTCCTGTATTTTTCCCTTGACTACTTTCTCCAAGACCTTGACAACGACTCCTGATATGCTGATCAGTCGGTAATTTGCAACCATAGTCTTGGATCCTCCTTTATGCAGTGAAACTATTTTCCCCTCTTTCCACGGCTTCGGGACTAAGCCAGACCTGAGACTCAGATTAAACAACATGGTCAAGGGCACTGATTTGTGTAGTTATTTTGTACAAATTTATTGTTTATCTTGCACCTAACTGGTTTGTATCCATTATGATGGTCACCAGAGCTAATACATTGTTGCCCATCCCACCACTATTTGAAGACTACATTTATACATAACACCATTGAGGATTTCATAGCATGCTGGTATCTGCATTAGATGTAGACAGTGGGAAGCACTGGTTAACTTAAAGTGTTATTGTCTCAGGCATTTAGCAGCAACAGAGGTAGAGCGTCAGCAGTGGGTAAGTGCTACATGTAGATAAAGAGTAGAGATAGAGTGAAGAGAACGTGAAAGAGGTATCAATTATGGATCTGACCTTGGACAATGTGGCATGGCAATGTTTTGACGGATGGCAGTAAATGTCAGTGGTGAAAGCTTTATTTGTAAGTTTTATGGCATAAAACTTACAAATTACTATGATCATACTGCACAAGTAAAGATCATTGCATTATACAAGGTAAAAATAACTTGATAAGTAAACAAAAATGTAAAATAGTATAGATGAAATGTGTAAAAAAGTTTACAAAAACAAGTTTAAAAAGATGTATAAAAGGTAAAAACATCACTTACCTTTTTATGGGTGTAAGAAAAAGATCTATGAAAAACAAGGGCACACTCATTGATGAAATGAAGGTAGAAAAAATGACTCATGGTTAGTCCAACACCACAGAACTCACACAAAAAACATGTCATCACTCTCAACAGATAGTGTGAGATAAATATGACCTATGCAGAGCTAAGCAAGAAAAAATTCCTCTGTACAGACCCTGTGTAGACTACACTGCCATAATTCAATTTCAGGCTTCATTCATTATTGATCTTACTATTTCATGATGGCTACCACTGGGATGAAAGTTTCTGTCTTATGATCTGCCTGTAATTGGTGTAGGGTACATGCAGAAGATGGTGGAAGCTTCAAAAATTAGCTGACACAGCTTCATTTCCCTTAATCCCAACAAATCCAATAGAAAGTCATATCCAAATGTAGCTTCCATAACTGAGAGAAAATATGGTAGATATGGAAGAGCCCTGAATGTTTCTTTAGCTCCAGACTTCTTACTGCCTATAGATAGAAAACTCCATGGATCTGTATATATTATACACCTTTGGTAGCAAATGAAATCTAACGTAGTTTAATCCAAGCTCTATTCTGTACAGCTGACCAGTAAAGTTGCTGCACTCTAGCAGGTTTCTGAGAGACTGTGCTCTCTGGAAAGCCAGAAAAGATTCCGCTAGGACCTCTGATATTAAACCATTGGTGTAAAGAGGTACAAAATTAAGTATTCAATTCTATGAGCTTAAAAAAACAGCTAGTAGACAACAGCAGGTGTGGAAAATTTGAGTAGCCTGCAGAAAGAAAAGTTGCATGGTGGTATATATGACTGCATCTGTGCAATATTAACACAGAGAAGCAGGGAAAATAGATTATTGATGGAAGTTTATTCAGTTGGCTATGCTCCCAACTGTAAGCAAAACAAAGTTTGCACCTGAAGTATTTTCAGGACAGGGGCAGCTCGTGGCAAAGGTGGTATAACTTCTCATCATTTGCCTTAGTATCCCATAATGCAAAACACATCTCCTTGTGAACATGTATAATGCTATGCATTAAGGGAAGGGTCACTACCCAGACCGGTTTCGATCTTCATTGAGGTCAAAATCAGTGGGAGCCACACTCATGTGGTGATACTAAGGTGGAAGTGATGGAGAAGTCATATTTCCATATGCCAAAAGGTGTCACACCTTATTATTAAAATTCTCTGGATTAGAGATAAGTTGCTAGAAGTTATTTCACTTGGCTATGCTACCAGTTATATATCTGGTTTAATCCTTTATGCAAGTGTAAGCAAACAAAGTTTGCACCTGAAGTATTTTCAGGACTTCAAATACTAAGAGTATAAGAAAAAAAAAGGATAGAGTTTGTTGCCTTGGTGAATTTGAATCCACTTAGAGTTGAGATCTATGACTCCAAAACTAGTAACAGTTTTCCATGTGGCAGTGAGTCTGAAGCAATCTGGTATGAGGTGGAGTCTAGCAAGATCAAATACAAAGTGGGACTGTTGTTACTGAAGAAAAAATGCATAATGGGTGTGAAATGAATAATCATAATGGGAGACTAATTATCCAAACACTAACTGCATAGCAGGGAAATTTAATGAGAAGAAATAAACTGAATTTAATGAGGTATTATGGGACAACTTCCTCAAGCAGAATGTGAAGAAGGAAGATGAAGGTTAGATCTGATTATAATGTCAGAGGGGATTTCAATAAAGACATAACTATTCTGCCTCTGGTTGGTGACAATGATCATGTGGTACTGGCATGGAAAGTGGCTAAGTTTATGAATATTCCATTCAGAAAAGGTTACATTACATACTGAACTACAAAGAATGCAATTATAATCAACTGAGGGGTATACTGGGTTCTGCACAATAGTATTGGTTGTTGGATGGGAAGCATTTAAGAATTACTCAAATGATGCAATATCAGAATGTGTCCTTAGTGTTTAAAAAAATATAGAATAGGGGTGAAATGGATGTGTAATCTAATTAAGCAAGAGATTCATAAGGAAAAGATTATGTGGAAGGCATACTGTGTGCACAAGGATGGTGTCAGATATGAAAATTATAAGGTGCAGGCTAGAAGAGTTACAACTGTTGTATGGAAAACTGAATATGAAAAGAAACTACCTTTGCAAGCTAAAGATAACCCAAAAGAATTCTATCATTATGTTGCAAGTAAAAGAAAGAATGAATGTGAAAGAATAACTCTACTGAATACAGATGGTGTGTGGTTGACAGATGCAGAATGTACTGTAATAATCCCATTATATAAGGGTTGTGCAAAGAAGATGTACCCAACTATCAACCTATCAGTATCTCTGGAGTGGGTGAGTGAAGATTTTGGAAAGGTTAGTTAGGGCTCAGATACAGAATTGGGTTGAAAGAAAATCTATACTTTACAATGAATTGCATGGATTTACTAAGGAAGGTCATGTTTGAGCAACATGCTTACATTCTATAATAAAGTTATCATGGAGTTAGACAAGGGGAATGGATATACCATGATATCTTTAAACTTTGCTAATACTTTTGACAGAATACAGCATGGAAGACTTGCATAAATTGGAGAATATGGGATTGGATTATAAATTATTAGCATGGATAAGAGAATTGCTGAGTGACAGATATCAAAAGGTGGCATATGGGAGATACAAGTGTACTAGATTTAGGGTGATCAGTGATATACCACAAGGATTGGTCCTTGGTTCATTGTTATTCAGTCTTTACATTAATGACATTGGGAAGGATTTTAGAGAGCACATATAGCTGTTTTCTAATTATGCAAAGATAAGCAGGGTAATCAGGAATGCAGCTGATATGAATAGGCTGGAATTGTGAAATTATGAAAATAGCTATCAGTTCAATGTTAGTAAATGTAAAGTCATGCACTTCAGTGTGATGAGCTATCCACTCTGATATTATATTGGTGGGATTAAGCTAGAAGAAACTGATCAGACTAGGATCTTGAAGTCTTAATAAAATTCCAAGATCCCAAAGATAAGGAAGTCATTTTGCTTATTTACAAGGTCTTGATAAGACCCCACTTGGATTATTGTGTGCAGGTCTTGTCTCCTGGTTTCCATGCAGTTCTGAGAGAGAGAGTTGTTAAACTGATATCAGGATTGTGGAACAGGATTGAGAATTTGTAGACTGCAGATACTAGCAAACAGGAAAAAAGAGGAGTGATATAATTGGAACTTACAAATTTCTTAAAGGATCATACAATATATCAGTAGATGGAATTTTTCATTTTATGGATGGTGAGGAAAGGATAAGAGGGCATGCTTGGAAGCTGAGAATGAATGGCACGAAGAAAGAAGATGAGAGCTAGAGTTTTCCCCTCATAGAGTGGTACATGATTGAAATGGGTTGCCATTGGAGATGGTGAGTGCAGATAGTGTGATGAATTTAAGGACTGGCATAACAGCTGGTGTGGCATCACTTGACTCCTTGGAGATCTCTCTTAATAATAATTATAATAATAATGTCTAACTTAATAACTAGAGCTTCTAAGAGTACTTTTTTTCACAGACCAAACAGTGGTATGGCAGTTTGATGAGTGTTATACAGATTCTCCCACTGTGGGCAAAAAATAATTGGTCATGTGGGATGGTCTGGCAAGGATTTTATTTCAATAGCACATAGCATACACAACAATTGATGTTGAAGCAACAAAGGGGGGGGGGGGATCATTTTCCTCGACACAGACTAGGGTTCAGTGAGATTCAAAGCTCTCTCCAGTTGCAATTATTATGGTTTGATTGCAGATCAAGTCCAACCATCACAGGGGAGTTTCGTCATGTTTATCAGAGAAGTAACTTAACTCTCTGCTTAAGGATTACTTTACTTACACCCTTTGGACTATGATCCTACTGACACACAGATCAGTGCCCTCCATAGGGTCCTCAAAAAGTTACCTCCTTGTTTGTGGAAATGACAAATAAACTTAAACCATACAGTTCCAGGGATCTATATATATGGACTGCCTAAAATCGACAAACAGAACATGCCGTTATACCCTACTGCGGATGGCACAGATTCATCCAAATGCAAACTAACCAAACACTTAGCCAAAGTGTTCACCCAATATACTGGCAATACCTCTTCACACATTAAAAACTCTGCCCACTTAAAAGCCCAGTATAGAAAACCTAACAGTCCAAAACACTGACATAATGGTCAGTTTTGACATCTCTCTATTCACTATGTTCCTCTGAAGGACATCTTAAACCTTATCCAAGCACAATTTCTTCGATATCTCAGCTTTGTTTAAGTTCACCATGAACTCAGGCTATTTCATTTGACAAGGCAAATTCTACAAACAAATCAAGGAAATAGTCATGGGTTCTTCACTTTCTCCCCTACCCCCACATCTCAACAGCAAACTACTTCATAGAAACTGTTGAAATTGAAAATAAAGCCTTAATCTTTGCTCTCCCCCCCCCCCCCACAGTTTAGCTATGCCATGGTGACGGTTTGCTCTCTATTTGGCCACATAGCTCTGAGACTCTTAACATCTTCCTAACATATCTTAATAACCAGCACTTCAGGATCCAATTTACCTTGGAAAAAGAAGAAAAAAAAATCTCTATTTTTCAATAATAATCCCAACAATATGGGATTATTATTGAAAACAAGGAAAAATTGATTAGCTCCTATAATAATGTCCCCACCACTGAACTTGAAGTCATTCACAATACCTACAATGGCTTTAATGTTTGGATTTGGTATGGATTGTAGTCAATGGCTACAATCCATACCAAATCCAAACATTAAAACCCCTAAACCACACTCCTCCCCAAGGACTATACCAACTCAATTATCATCCCATATATCAGAGACACATCTGAAAAACTAACAAAAATCTTAAAAAGATACATTATAACCACTTACAGACCATATAAAAAATTGGCATCCTTTATTCACTCCTCCAAAGACAGCCCTAAGATTTGCCAAATGTCTGTCAAGTTTCATACAGTTGTAAGCTGTTCTTTAATGGCCAAACAGGCAGAACAGCCAACATGAGAATTACTAAACACAAAGACTACATCTGGTTGCACCACTGCAGTCACTCAGGGCTAGACAACCCACCACAAGATACACACCAAGAGGCCACCTTACTCCATAGGAGTAAATTCAAATACAAAAAGACTTTTCTCAGAATCTGCCTCAGCATTAAGGAACTATCAGAACCTCAATAAATTTGATTGTATGCCTTGAATCTGGGAAGCACTCATGCCTGAAAACTTCAATGCATGAGCAGAATACCAATAACCTTGTTTCTGCTTCATGCACATATTAATTTGTTCACTGTTCCCTGATAATGGCAAGTAGACTTTGCCAAAATATTGGAAGTATTAATTAAGTTTTAATTAATTAATATATAGCACACGGTTAATTTCCTTAAGTAATACCATTATGGAAAACCAATGTATAAGCCTCACCACCAGAATTTGTTACATGAGGTGTTATCAAAAAATAAAAATACACAGTTGATATTCCACAAACAGAACTTTATTAAAATTTTAAGTAACATAATTTACATTCACTTCTGTATATTATTTTTCATGTCTACTATAATGAGCGAGACATATATCAGTGTTGTGATGATATCAATAAGCTGGAACCATGAGTGTAGAATTATGGCTTTTGCACTCTGTATTGTTGCTGAACATCTCAAACTGCAAAATCTGTTTCAAATCTGAAGATGCTTCTTAAGAGGAGCCCTGTGCGGACTGTAATAAAGGCAATAAATATCTTCAAACTGCATCAATAGTTTTGTGTGTTTCACAACATGTTCACTATATATAGTAAAAGTGTGTGAGTACTGATAATCTGATGCAATGGAAAAGTAACTAACTTAAAACATTTACTTGAATTCTCCCAAATTGTTCACTTATTCTTTCTGGTTTCAAATACCTCTGAACTGACAGGTAATAATGAAAATTTTAGCATCCATTTCTTTCTAGATGAGAAACTAACAATCCTCCATTTGATTAAAATAAGTCCTATTTGATTCCTTAAACAAACAGCAAAAACTAAATATCAACAAATCTCTTGATGTGCATTTCTGAACTCAAATAGTTGCCTTACATTTCCATCAGCTGATAATGCTGTCTCTAGATGATCATAGGTGATATAGGCCACTGATATAGCATCCCATGATACACACCTTTTTTAATGTCGACCAGTTCTTCATGTACTACTCACGTAGTTGATACAGATACACACTCACCTCATATCTCTGTTAACATTTGTTAGCCAGGATGCAGTCAATTTTGTGCAAAGTAGGAAACTTACTTATAGCATTAATATGAGTGACTGAGTATTAATGCATAATTTTTATATATACACTGTGATGACTGTTTTAGAAGAAAATTTACTGATGTGTAATATTCCTGTAGTTACATGTAATCATTATTTCTTCTTCTTTTTGGCATTTAAGTTCCAGACAGTCCTGGGGGTCTGCTGCTTGGACAATTTTCTTCCACTTATTTCTCTCTTTGGCATCCTTCCTTCCTTTCCACTCAAATTCTTCTATATCTCTTTTGATGTTTTCATAGTATCTTTTCCTTGGTCTTCCTTTTCTTCTCTTACCCTTCACTTCCATTGTTATGACTCTTTGTATTCAGTGGTCTACCGATCCTCTCCATACATGGCCAGTCCACCTTAATCTGCTGTTTCTCACTTTGTCATTAATTTTTCTAATCCCCCTCACTTCCTTCCTTATATCTTCATTCCTCCTGTGCTCTTTCCTTGATATTCCATTTATCCATACATCTTAGCACCCTCATCTCTGTTCTATCCAATCATTCCTCCTGTATTCTCTTTGTTGTCCATGTCTCTGCTCCATACAACAAAGCAGGCCTAATGGCTGATTTATATATACCATAGTCCCTCCCCCCCTTATCAGTGGATTCGTTATCTGCAATCAACCCCAATACGAAAATAATGAATGGAAAATTCCAGAAATAAATAATTCATAATTACATCGCAAAGTGGATATTAGATCCAACATTATTTCAAAGCCAAACGTTTGTAGAAACAGCGAAAGTTTCATAAGTTGACCCGAGAGCTCACAAGAATACAATCCTTGTAAGCTCTCAGGTCAACTTACAAAACCTTCATAGTTTCTACAAACATTCAACTTTGAAATAATGTTGGATCTAATATCCACTTTACCTATGTAATTTTACATCGCCGAAATGAAGCTGTATGGCTCTTTCTTTTAGTAATAGACAATTCACAATTTTTAAATTGTGCACCGTTCTAAGTAGTTCTCAGTTATCAGATTGGCTATTGCAGTGCTTGTGTTCAGGTAACCCTTACTGTGCTTAATAACGATTCCAAAGTGCAAGAGTAGTGATGCTAGCAATTATGCCAAAGAGAAGCTGTAAAGTGCTTTCTTTTAAGTGAAAAAGGTGGGAGTTCTCAACTTCATAAAATAATAAATAATAATAAATGTATGCTGAGGTTGCTAAGATTCCATTCACATTCAAATAACTTATTATAGTATGCTGTTATAATTGTTCTATTTTATTATTAGTTATTCTTGTTAATCTCTTACTCTGCCTAATTTATAAATTAAACTTTATCATAGGTATATATGTATAGGAAAAATCATAGTATACATAGGGTTTGGTACTACCATGGTTTCAGGTATCTGTAGAGTGTCTTGGAACATATCCTCCACAGATAAGGGGGAGGACTACAGTACCTGTTTTTACTTTTTTCGGTGCATTTTTGTCGCATATCACTTCTGACATCTTCCATTTGGTCCAACCTGCCTTGATTATTTCTCTGACTGCCAAGTTACATGTATCTTCTCTCACTATGGTTGATTCCAGGTACCTAAAATGGTCAACTTCTTTCAAGATACCCCCCCCACACACACTTCTATCCTTTACACTAATTTCTTCATGTCCTTCCCTCCCACTATCATTACTTCAGTTTTCCTAGTATTTATCTTTGGAACAGCATCTTCCAAGGTATTTTGGAAGATGCTGGTCTAAGAGGCCTGCCAAAAGAGTATATAAAACTTTTTTGGGCCTCTTCGACAGTTTCAGCTGTGATAGCCAACTCATCTGCAAATAATATATTACATGTATTTTTGGCTATTCCTTCACTGAGTGCATCTAAAATAACCACAAACAGAAACAGGCTCAGTGCTGACCCTTGATGCAAGCCCACTTTGATGTTGAAAAATTCTGTTGTTCCAATGTTCATTTTTACTGCCATCTGGGTGGATGGAGACAGCCTCCCCCTGGGCAAGAATGTGGTTAGCATAGGTGTTAGAGCTAGGTTTTTTATTGGAGAGTGGTGAATGAGAGGAATAAGCTGCCAGAGTCTGTTGTGGGTACTATGACCGTGAATGAGTTCAGGGCGAGGTATGATAGATACTGTGTGAATGCCGAATAGTTGTTCTTGACATGATGTTAGGGCCTCCCTCAATGAGTCTGTCGACTCCTTGGAGTTGCCCAAAATAATAATAATAATGTTACAAAATAAGACATATTAGTTTGGTTGGCAATACACAGATCTAGAACAAACTTAAGGGTTTTATTTGTCTTATTTAGTAATGATGACATTACTAAATTGGACAAAGCAAATAAGTGTAATAGCTAGGGCATTCCCTGCAGGTGGCACGCAGCAAGATCTCCCTATTGCTGTGAGAAATGGATGAGAGGTATCTCAGAACAATCCATAAATGGGACTAAATAAAGTGGAGATTTTAAGATTAGGAACTTGGAATGCAGGTACTTTGAAAGGAAAAAGTAGAGAATTAATGGTGGCCCTAAGGAGGAGAAAGATACAAATAGTATGCATTCAAGAAACAGAATGGAAGGGAGAAAAGTCAAAAGAATGGAATTGGAATTATAGTAGAGGAAAGTTTAAAAGATAATGTAATAGAGATCAAAAGAATAAGTGATTGTCTTTTGATACTAAAAGTGGCACTAGGGAAAGAAAAACTTCTTAAATATTATTTCAGGATATGCACCACAGACAAGGTGTGAGGAAATAGAAAAAGATCAATTTTTAGCAGTCACTAGAAGCTTTGGCGGATAATATCAGAAAGGAGGAAATGATAATAATAGGAGCAGACCTAAATGGACATGTTGTGTGAGAGGGGAAAGATTTGAAGGAGTACAAATGGAGGACATGATTTTGGAGAAAGGAATGAGGAAGATCATAAAATACTGGAATTATCAGAAAATTCAGGCTTTGCTATGGCCAACACCCTATTTAAGAAGAAAGAGGACCACTGATAATGTGCGAAAGTTTAAAAAATAAGACTCAGATAGACTATATTCTCACAAATGGAATAAAGAGAAATATGTTAAAAATTGCAAGAAACTCCCATATGAACACATAATAACACAACATAAAGTTGTAGTATGTTATCTAATAGTGCCAGTAGTGATAAAAGAAAACAAGCAAAATGGAAAAGAGGCTGAAGATCTGGAATCTTATTGAAGAAGAAAATAAGAGTAAATTCAAAGAAAGGGTTATGGAAGAGAGGGTAGCTTCTCAAGGAAATGACAATGTAGAAAACACTTGGAATAAAATGAAGGACATCTTGGGTAAAGCTGCAGAGGATGTATTTGGAAGAACGAGAGAATTCAAACCTAGGAAGGATAGAGAAACTTGGTGGTGGAATGAAGTGAAGAAGGCCAAGAGGCAATTAAAAAGAAAAAGGAATCATTTGGGGCTTGGAGACAAATAAGAAACAACAAAAGCTGGGAGAAATATAAAGGGGAGAGGGGGGAAAGCAAAAGAGAAAAAAATGGAAGATAATATATTCTGAGATAGAAAGGAAAATGGAGAGCAAATGATATATAGAATAGTAAAGCAGAAAAGAAATTGCACAAAGGATTTTGATAAAAACATCATAATAAAAGACGGAAATAGTCATATTAGTAAACAAAAAGAAGGTGGGGGAATAGATGGAAAGAATATTTTGCAGAGTTGTTAAACATAGGAAATGGGAGGAAGATGCTGGAGGCAGGAAAGCATAATGGGTCAGAGATGGAAGTTACAAAGGAAGGGGTAATTAAAGCAATAAGAAAAATGAAAAACAACAAAGCATCGAGACCATCAGAAGTAGTAATAGAAATGATAAAAGCAGTGGGGGAAGGAGGAGTAGACTAGATCTTAGAAATATTTAATAAAGTGTGGAGAGAAGAAAAGATACTGCAGAATTGGAAAAGGAGCTTTGTTAGTAGTACCTATTTACAAATAGATAAGTGACATACTAGACTGTAGAACTACAGAGGAATAAAGCTTACAGAACACCTACTAAAGACTTTTGAAAGAATAGTGGATATTATTGAGAGAAATAGTTGGACACATGCAGAATAGTATTGATGGTTTGATCAGTTTTTCATCAAACTCCGTCCAATTGGCACTCCATAGGTTCCATCTATGGATTGGAGCAGTTATAATAAGTGAAATAGATAAACCAATCTCCAGAAATAAAGGGCAATATTGGCTGTTTGGAAAGCTGTCGAGGATAGATCTCTTTATTGATAGTGGGTGATTGTCAGTGTCTCTGGAGACTATGTATAGATTGGGAGTATACGCCTTTCCCCATCTGGCAGAATGAAAGTTTCCTGGTTGTTTGGCATCGAAGATTAGATGAACGTGTGGATATTATTATTATATAACACCTCCAGAGAATCCAAAGACTCATCGAGAGAGAGAGGGCACCTACCCTACAACTCTCTGTCTCCATCTACTGCCCGCTACCACCACTAGACTTTCACAGACAATCACAACATTTATGTGGGATTCGAATCCACAGCCTTTTGGGTGGAGAGTGGATATGCTAACCACTCTACCAACCAGATCAGCAACTGAATATCTTTCCAGTTGGCCGATCATTCTCCATTGAAGTTAGCAGATTGGTAGCCCCACATGGAGTGGTGAGAGTTGAAATCACCTGATTAGATAACTGAATGTAGGGGGGGGGGGCGGAACTTAACATCTAGTTTGGCCATGGCTGAGATAGAGATTTGTAGACATTATAGATATTAATTCTTTCTTTTAAGGTTACACGGTGATCAGCACTCATATTTGTATATTTAGGGACTCAAAAACACACGTGTTGAGCAGATTATTTTATTAATTACAAATAAAATAAAACTTGACGTTTCGACCTCTATATCGAGGTCATCATCGGAAGAATACAACTGTATACAGAACCAAGCTACATGCTCATGCTTATTATACCAGTAAACTAAATCTACGTAGTTAATAAATCTTTTTTTCTAGCCTGACCTCTAGTGATAGAAAAGAAAAACAAAAATAAAGAAATAAAATTATTAAAAAAAATATATATATATATATACAGGGTGTTCGGGATAAATTTGACAGTTTCGTAAGGAAAAAGAAAATCTTCTTTGTATCTATTAAATTTAATGAATTGACAAAAAAACATTACAGGCAGAGTTAATTACAATACTATCAACAAGATTTACTCAAAATAACCACCATTAGCATCGATCACAGCTTCAATTCTGCTTCGGAACCTCGAACAAGCTGATGCTACAGTCTCCCTGGGAAGGGCCGCAAAAACTGTTTTAATTTTATCCATTAACTGGGCTTTTGTATTACTGGAAGTGCGATTGGTGTCTTTTTCAACTGCGCCCCATACAAAATAATCCATGGGGTTAAGGTCTGGGGAGTTTGGAGGCCAAACATTTGGACTGGTGAAGTCGTAGAAATTTTCAAACAACCATTTTTGACTTTTCCCAGAGGTGTGGCAAGGGGCCGAATCCTGCTGCCATACATACGGCCTACCATTGGCTACCCTTGTTATCCAGGGCTTGACTACAGTTAGCAACTCCACGAACAAAGCCCGAATTCCAATGCCAGGGTTCTTCAACACCTGTTCCTGCAGATTTGCGAGGAATTCTGCTGTACGAACGCAATCAGATCGTCTGCTAGGGATCTTTCTTCTTGCTACATCCTCGTAGTCACCATTGCAAGTCTCTAGTTCATGCCTGATTGTTTTTATTGTATTCAGGGAGCATTGGGCAGCAGTCGTAATATCCTTATTTTGATGGCGGGCACGAATCATCATGATACAAGTTATTCTCTTCCATGATTCAGGTGGGTTCCAGCTATCCATCCTTTCTGACATCTTGTATATGAATGAAGAAGGGTCCAAACTTTTAAATGAAGAGAAGTGTGTGTTAATACATGTAACTTACGGAAAAATATAATTAATTATAAATATGTCAAATTTATCCCGAACACCCTGTATATATAAAAAAAAAAAATTATATATGTATATATTATAAATAGATAAATGCAACTACAATAAACTGTTAGAGTCCTCATGTATTAATATTCTGGATAGTTACAAAATGATTTCTTTCAGTTGCTATTGAATGTTCTAAACACTTCACCAGGTCACCAGGTTGTCTTCTTGTAGTGGGAATTTTTCTAATGCTAGTTTAGGATGTTATACAGGTTGTAGATGGGTCCTCCACATTCTTGAAATGGTGAGGCCATTATTTTTGTTGAGATTTGGGTTGTGTTTGAGCATTTCACAAGACTCTTTAAATTTTCTCTCAAACCAGGTTTTGGTGCGGTGTAGGGACTTGGTATTTTTCCAGTCAATTCTATGGTATGTTTGGAGTGCATGGTCAGAAAGGCCTGTTTTACCGAAGTGGAGGTATTTAATGTGTCGTTTGTGTTCGTCTTGTCTGATTGGGATAGTTCGCCCTGTTTCCCCTATGTATGGTATGTTACATGTGCAGTGTATTTTGTATACCCCTGGGTGTGCTAGGTGCGGAAGAGGATCTTTAGAGGAACTGAGTAGGTGTCTTAGCTTATTTGGGGGTTTAAAGGTGGTTTTAATGTTGTATTTGCGAAGTGTTCTGTCTATTTTTTCAGAAATGCCTCTAACATAAGGAATGGCAATAGCATTCTTGAAATCTTTTTTGTTCTTATTGGTATCTTTATGGAGGATCTTGTGAATAGTTTTTTTATTGTATCCATTTTTGATAAATGTTTGGTTGATGATTTTGTATTCTTGGTTTAGAGCCTGTTCATTCGAACAAATAGTTAGGGCTCTGTGTTTAAGGGTGCTTATGACACCTAATTTTTGTGTTGGGTGGTGGCAAGAATTTTTGTGTATGTATTGGCCTGTGTGTGTAGGTTTGCGGTAAACTGAGAAGGAGAGACAGCCAGAGGGAAGACGTGTGACAAGTGTGTCTAGGAATGGAAGAGAGTCGTTTTTTTCCATTTCAATGGTGAATTGGATACGTTTGTGTTGTTTGTTTAGGTGGCTAAGGAATGTATTTAGAGCTTCGCGGCCGTGGGGCCAAATGGCGAAAATATCGTCGACATATCTGAGCCAAATTTTGGGCTTTAGACATGCTGTCTCTAGAGCACGTTGCTCAAAGTCTTCCATATAAAAGTTAGCTATTGGGGGAGAAAGTGGTGAGCCCATGGCTGTACCTTCTTTATGAAGGTAAAAATTGTTTTGCCATACGAAATATCCGGAGCGTTTTGTGGGGTTGTAACAACCCCACAAAAGTTGTTTTGTGGGGTTGTTACAACCCCACAAAACAACTGAATTGTTTTGTAACAACCCCACAAAATTGGTTGTAACAACCCCACAAAACGTAACAAAAAGAAAACAACTGAATTAATCAAATCCGTCCACACATGGCCCGAAGAAACGACAAAAAAATTAATACCTCACTATGCCCGTGCGCCCAGAATTTATGGCCTGCCAAAAATACACAAATCTGGCACACCACTTCGCCCGATCGTTGAAGGAAATGACAGCCCAAATTATCACTTAGCAAAAAAATTAGCTGCCACACTCAAGGAATTGGTAGGTCAGTCCCCTTACTACATAAAAAATACACAGCATTTCATCAGTAAAATCAAAAACATTACACTCACTGACCAAGATTTATTAGTCAGCTCTGACATAACTTCCCTTTTCACCAATGTCCCAATCAATGACACGATCTTGCTCCTACAGAACATATTTCCACATGACATCACGGCCCTTTTTGCCCACGTACTCCGCTCCGGATATTTCGTATGGCAAAACAATTTTTACCTTCAAAAAGAAGGTACAGCCATGGGCTCACCACTTTCTCCCCCAATAGCTAACTTTTATATGGAAGACTTTTTTGCCATTTGGCCCCACGGCCGCGAAGCTCTAAATACATTCCTTAGCTACCTAAACAAACAACACAAACGTATCCAATTCACCATTGAAATGGAAAAAAAACGACTCTCTTCCATTCCTAGACACACTTGTCACACGTCTTCCCTCTGGCTGTCTCTCCTTCTCAGTTTATTTACCGCAAACCTACACACACAGGCCAATACATACACAAAAATTCTTGCCACCACCCAACACAAAAATTAGATGTCATAAGCACCCTTAAACACAGAGCCCTAACTATTTGTTCGAATGAACAGGCTCTAAACCAAGAATACAAAATCATCAACCAAACATTTATCAAAAATGGATACAATAAAAAAACTATTCACAAGATCCTCCATAAAGATACCAATAAGAACAAAAAAGATTTCAAGAATGCTATTGCCATTCCTTATGTTAGAGGCATTTCTGAAAAAATAGACAGAACACTTCGCAAATACAACATTAAAACCACCTTTAAACCCCCAAATAAGCTAAGACACCTACTCAGTTCCTCTAAAGATCCTCTTCCGCACCTAGCACACCCAGGGGTATACAAAATACACTGCACATGTAACATACCATACATAGGGGAAACAGGGCGAACTATCCAAATCAGACAAGACGAACACAAACGACACATTAAATACCTCCACTTCGGTAAAACAGGCCTTTCTGACCATGCACTCCAAACATACCATAGAATTGACTGGAAAAATACCAAGTCCCTACACCGCACCAAAACCTGGTTTGAGAGAAAATTTAAAGAGTCTTGTGAAATGCTCAAACACAACCCAAATCTCAACAAAAATAATGGCCTCACCATTTCAAGAATGTGGAGGACCCATCTACAACCTGTATAACATCCTAAACTAGCATTAGAAAAATTCCCACTACAAGAAGACAACCTGGTGACCTGGTGAAGTGTTTAGAACATTCAATAGCAACTGAAAGAAATCATTTTGTAACTATCCAGAATATTAATACATGAGGACTCTAACAGTTTATTGTAGTTGCATTTATCTATTTATAATATATACATATATAATTTTTTTTTTTTATATATACAGGGTGTTCGGGATAAATTTGACATATTTATAATTAATTATATTTTTCCGTAAGTTACATGTATTAACACACACTTCTCTTCATTTAAAAGTTTGGACCCTTCTTCATTCATATACAAGATGTCAGAAAGGATGGATAGCTGGAACCCACCTGAATCATGGAAGAGAATAACTTGTATCATGATGATTCGTGCCCGCCATCAAAATAAGGATATTACGACTGCTGCCCAATGCTCCCTGAATACAGTAAAAACAATCAGGCATGAACTAGAGACTTGCAATGGTGACTACGAGGATGTAGCAAGAAGAAAGATCCCTAGCAGACGATCTGATTGCGTTCGTACAGCAGAATTCCTCGCAAATCTGCAGGAACAGGTGTTGAAGAACCCTGGCATTGGAATTCGGGCTTTGTTCGTGGAGTTGCTAACTGTAGTCAAGCCCTGGATAACAAGGGTAGCCAATGGTAGGCCGTATGTATGGCAGCAGGATTCGGCCCCTTGCCACACCTCTGGGAAAAGTCAAAAATGGTTGTCTGAAAATTTCTACGACTTCACCAGTCCAAATGTTTGGCCTCCAAACTCCCCAGACCTTAACCCCATGGATTATTTTGTATGGGGCGCAGTTGAAAAAGACACCAATCGCACTTCCAGTAATACAAAAGCCCAGTTAATGGATAAAATTAAAACAGTTTTTGCGGCCCTTCCCAGGGAGACTGTAGCATCAGCTTGTTCGAGGTTCCGAAGCAGAATTGAAGCTGTGATCGATGCTAATGGTGGTTATTTTGAGTAAATCTTGTTGATAGTATTGTAATTAACTCTGCCTGTAATGTTTTTTTGTCAATTCATTAAATTTAATAGATACAAAGAAGATTTTCTTTTTCCTTACGAAACTGTCAAATTTATCCCGAACACCCTGTATATATATATATATATTTTTTTTAATAATTTTATTTCTTTATTTTTGTTTTTCTTTTCTATCACTAGAGGTCAGGCTAGAAAAAAAGATTTATTAACTACGTAGATTTAGTTTACTGGTATAATAAGCATGAGCATGTAGCTTGGTTCTGTATACAGTTGTATTCTTCCGATGATGACCTCGATATAGAGGTCGAAACGTCAAGTTTTATTTTATTTGTAATTAATAAAATAATCTGCTCAACACGTGTGTTTTTGAGTCCCTAAATCTACAAATATGAGTGCTGATCACCGTGTAACCTTAAAAGAAAGAATTAATATCTATAATGTCTACAAATCTCTATCTCAGCCATGGCCAAACTAGATGTTAAGTTCCGCCCCCCCCCCCTACATTCAGTTATCTAATCAGGTGATTTCAACTCTCACCACTCCATGTGGGGCTACCAATCTGCTAACTTCAATGGAGAATGATCGGCCAACTGGAAAGATATTCAGTTGCTGATCTGGTTGGTAGAGTGGTTAGCATATCCACTCTCCACCCAAAAGGCTGTGGATTCGAATCCCACATAAATGTTGTGATTGTCTGTGAAAGTCTAGTGGTGGTAGTGGGCAGTAGATGGAGACAGAGAGTTGTAGGGTAGGTGCCCTCTCTCTCTCGATGAGTCTTTGGATTCTCTGGAGGTGTTATATAATAATAATATCCACACGTTCATCTAATCTTCGATGCCAAACAACCAGGAAACTTTCATTCTGCCAGATGGGGAAAGGCGTATACTCCCAATCTATACATAGTCTCCAGAGACACTGACAATCACCCACTATCAATAAAGAGATCTATCCTCGACAGCTTTCCAAACAGCCAATATTGCCCTTTATTTCTGGAGATTGGTTTATCTATTTCACTTATTATAACTGCTCCAATCCATAGATGGAACCTATGGAGTGCCAATTGGACGGAGTTTGATGAAAAACTGATCAAACCATCAATACTATTCTGCATGTGTCCAACTATTTCTCTCAATAATATCCACTATTCTTTCAAAAGTCTTTAGTAGGTGTTCTGTAAGCTTTATTCCTCTGTAGTTCTACAGTCTAGTATGTCACTTATCTATTTGTAAATAGGTACTAACAAAGCTCCTTTTCCAATTCTGCAGTATCTTTTCTTCTCTCCACACTTTATTAAATATTTCTAAGATCTAGTCTACTCCTCCTTCCCCCACTGCTTTTATCATTTCTATTACTACTTCTGATGGTCTCGATGCTTTGTTGTTTTTCATTTTTCTTATTGCTTTAATTACCCCTTCCTTTGTAACTTCCATCTCTGACCCATTATGCTTTCCTGCCTCCAGCATCTTCCTCCCATTTCCTATGTTTAACAACTCTGCAAAATATTCTTTCCATCTATTCCCCCACCTTCTTTTTGTTTACTAATATGACTATTTCCGTCTTTTATTATGATGTTTTTATCAAAATCCTTTGTGCAATTTCTTTTCTGCTTTACTATTCTATATATCATTTGCTCTCCATTTTCCTTTCTATCTCAGAATATATTATCTTCCATTTTTTTCTCTTTTGCTTTCCCCCCTCTCCCCTTTATATTTCTCCCAGCTTTTGTTGTTTCTTATTTGTCTCCAAGCCCCAAATGATTCCTTTTTCTTTTTAATTGCCTCTTGGCCTTCTTCACTTCATTCCACCACCAAGTTTCTCTATCCTTCCTAGGTTTGAATTCTCTCATTCTTCCAAATACATCCTCTGCAGCTTTACCCAAGATGTCCTTCATTTTATTCCAAGTGTTTTCTACATTGTCATTTCCTTGAGAAGCTACCCTCTCTTCCATAACCCTTTCTTTGAATTTACTCTTATTTTCTTCTTCAATAAGATTCCAGATCTTCAGCCTCTTTTCCATTTTGCTTGTTTTCTTTTATCACTACTGGCACTATTAGATAACATACTACAACTTTATGTTGTGTTATTATGTGTTCATATGGGAGTTTCTTGCAATTTTTAACATATTTCTCTTTATTCCATTTGTGAGAATATAGTCTATCTGAGTCTTATTTTTTAAACTTTCGCACATTATCAGTGGTCCTCTTTCTTCTTAAATAGGGTGTTGGCCATAGCAAAGCCTGAATTTTCTGATAATTCCAGTATTTTATGATCTTCCTCATTCCTTTCTCCAAAATCATGTCCTCCATTTGTACTCCTTCAAATCTTTCCCCTCTCACACAACATGTCCATTTAGGTCTGCTCCTATTATTATCATTTCCTCCTTTCTGATATTATCCGCCAAAGCTTCTAGTGACTGCTAAAAATTGATCTTTTTCTATTTCCTCACACCTTGTCTGTGGTGCATATCCTGAAATAATATTTAAGAAGTTTTTCTTTCCCTAGTGCCACTTTTAGTATCAAAAGACAATCACTTATTCTTTTGATCTCTATTACATTATCTTTTAAACTTTCCTCTACTATAATTCCAATTCCATTCTTTTGACTTTTCTCCCTTCCATTCTGTTTCTTGAATGCATACTATTTGTATCTTTCTCCTCCTTAGGGCCACCATTAATTCTCTACTTTTTCCTTTCAAAGTACCTGCATTCCAAGTTCCTAATCTTAAAATCTCCACTTTATTTAGTCCCATTTATGGATTGTTCTGAGATACCTCTCATCCATTTCTCACAGCAATAGGGAGATCTTGCTGCGTGCCACCTGCAGGGAATGCCCTAGCTATTACACTTATTTGCTTTGTCCAATTTAGTAATGTCATCATTACTAAATAAGACAAATAAAACCCTTAAGTTTGTTCTAGATCTGTGTATTGCCAACCAAACTAATATGTCTTATTTTGTAACATTATTATTATTATTTTGGGCAACTCCAAGGAGTCGACAGACTCATTGAGGGAGGCCCTAACATCATGTCAAGAACAACTATTCGGCATTCACACAGTATCTATCATACCTCGCCCTGAACTCATTCACGGTCATAGTACCCACAACAGACTCTGGCAGCTTATTCCTCTCATTCACCACTCTCCAATAAAAAACCTAGCTCTAACACCTATGCTAACCACATTCTTGCCCAGCTTCCATGTATGGCCCCTAGTCCTTCCACCACGTCCTATTCTCAAAAATATCTTCTGGATTAATCTTATAGAAACTCTTCAGTAATTTGAATGTCTCAATCATATCACCCCTTTTCCACCTATCAACCAATTTTTGCAACCCACAAATCTTCAACCTGTTCTCATAAGGTTCATTCCACAGACCTGCTATCATCTTGGTCACTCGTCTCTGGATCCTCTCCACCTCCTCCCCACCCTGGCGCCCATACCTGGGCACAGTAGTCTAGATGGGGTCTTATCAAGGCTATACAGAGGAACAATAATTTGTTTGTCTCTGCTCGTTAAAGTATTTTTCAGAAACCAAGTGATTTGATGAGCTGATTTAGCCACTTTTGCGATGTGCCCCCTAAACTTCAACTCCCTATCCACCAACACTCCCAAATCCCTGGTCTCATCAATCTCCTGGAGTACGGTTCCACCAATGTAATATACTGCTGCTAATCTTTTCACCCCAAAATGCATAACCTTACACTTTGCCACATTAAATTGACATCCATTTTCCTTAGCCCAGTCCTCCAAACTATCCAAATCATCTTCCAAAATACATCCTGTGCACTCACAATTGCTCTACCCAACTTTGCATCATCAGCAAACAAGTGAACACTTCCTCTCAGATCCTTTCCTATATCGTTAATGAACAAATTGAAAAGTAGCGGTCCAAGAACAGAACCCTGCAGCACACCACTAGTCACAAGCCATCTTTTGGACTCAACTCCTGAATAAACCACTCTCTGGTATGATTATCATATCAAAGTCTTAATTATCATTATTAAATAAGACAAATAAACCCCTTAAAGCTGGGTCTACATCCATGTACTGCCAACCTAACTAACCTAAATGGAGAAGAACTGGTATGCAATGAAAGAGGTACTATGTTATTATAGGATGCCATATCATCATGACATCTATAAAAGATTACAATAGTTAAGATAGGTGGTGAGCTATGGAAATTTTAACAAAGGGCTTTCATCATCAAGCAAAAAAAAGGCGTATTTCACACAAAAACTTTTATTAATGCAGCTTGTGTACAAATGCCAATCAAAAAGTATGAGGGGACAATCAACCTATAAAGATTATCATTTTTAAACAAATATTTCATGATCTAAACATGAAATATTTGCACACAATCATCTGTGTTAATTTATCTTACATAAAAAAAACATTTTTTAACTATCAAAATATAATAAGAATAAAATCTTTTATAATCACACATATGCAATAGTCTGCATTTTTTATAAACAAAATAAATTTCTTTTGTTTGCGATAGAAGTTTTTATCACAAACAATCTATAAATAATAAATAAATATTATCTAAACACAATAATAGAATACGTTATATTTCTCTTTTGTTTTTATACTTCAAGTGATAATCAACGGTTTTACCATACGATTGGTTACCAGAAGGGAGAAGGGTAAAGATAGCACATGCGCTTATTTTATTTTAAAACTTGAGTGCATTCGTTATAGAGGAATTGAAACAATAATTCCAAATAATCTATACACTGCAGAATAGACTAATTTTTGTTAGACTACCGTATGAGTTTGTCACTTAATATATTTCAAAAAATTATGTTTTTTTTTTTTTTTTTTTTTGAAAAAATAAAAAAATAAACCAGAACAAGGAGCTTGCAAATTTGAGAAAAATTTAACAAAAGGCTCAAGCGAGCCACTTATAGCTCACCACTGCTTAAGATCAATGATACAGAGACAATATTATCAGCTGACACAAGTGTGATACTAATATCACTCAAGAAATGCACAGGAAAACCAAGAATTTAGTCTACCATGGCTCAGGTTAGTCATGGTAGACTAACCTGAGACATAAAGAGTTGCACAGTAGTTCTTTGGAAGGGTAACTACACAAAAGCCAAATACAAACTACGGCAGTCAACAGCACTGGCATGCGGATACAATCCTGTTATCATTTTTGAAATAAATGATTTTCCTTTTCAATTAATCAGACAGGTTCTTTCCACAGGCCTATGTATTTGGTACTTCACTAAGACATTACTTAAAACTCAAGATTAAGTTTTTAGCATTCAAGTGAATCACACTAAGATGTGCCTTTTTAGCATGATATAATCAAACCAATGTATGCATGTGTGTGTGTGTGTGTGTATCATTCTTCTTCTTCCCCTTGTGTCTTATCCCATTTATCTGGGAAGGGCCTTATTACATGATGCAACTTTATGCGCATGATCCCAACCAACTTGTCATGGGGCTTAACATTTGGGAAAGAAGTATTTTTGTCTGTAGAAGTGTGTTCATGGGACCGGTCGGCCAGTTTTGAGGGATGAAAAACCTCCGCCTCCATATGAGAATTCACCTTTCAGTCGAAAGAGACCAGATAAAGGTTCCTCACATCATGGAAGGGAATTGAACACAGGTCTTTCCAACCAAAGGGTTTCATCTATACTGACTGAGCTACAGAGGTTCTTCTGTGTGTGTGTTATCATCACCAAAGACCTCCAGATGGTCAAGGACTCATTGATGATGGAGACCATAGATTACCCACATCAGATGTCATACTTACTTTTAAACTCATTTACACTGGATGCACTCACCACTTCAACAGGCAAACTGCTCCACTCACTCACTGCTCTGTGAGAGAAAAATCTAGGTCTCAACCATTTCTTAACTGTACACAAACTCAACACTTCCATAGATATCCCCTTGTCCCCCCTCCACCTTCCATATAAAGAAAAATTTTATCAGCTGATAACCTATTACATCCTTCCAGAAGTTTAGACACCTCTATCATATCACCCTTTTTTTCCTGTTTACCAGTGTCTGCAGTTCACATACTCTCAATCTGTCCTTTTAATCTACATTCCATAATCCTGATATCTTTTTATTTATTTTTTTACTCTTCTTTGCAGCCTTTCCACAGCTTCTTTATCCCCTAAGAACCCAGGAAACCAACTCTGCACACAGTAATCTAGATGCACTCACATCATGTAACGAGGCAAAATTACTTCATTATCCTTACATGTCAATGTTTGTTTCGACATAGCAATTATCCTCCGAGTTGCATTTGAAATTTTTTACAATGTGACTAAACTTCAGTTTCCTATCTACCATAATCCCACGATTCCTGGCGTCATCAATTTCACGCACCATAATCCCACCAATATATGAGGGTGGTCTGAAAAGTTCTCAGCCTAACAATGAAAAAATAAATTTATAATTTCAAAATTATTTTTATTTTTCAACATAATCTCCCTTAAGACTAATACATTTATTCCAGCAATGCTCCAGCACCATTATCCCATCCCTGTAGTGGTTCTCAGTAGGATCTGCAAAATACCCCCAGCAATCACCTCTTGATTCGAAGAAAAATGCTGACCAGTGAGGAAGAGTTTTAGTTTTGAGAAGAGATAGAAGTCAGAGGGAACCAAATCTGGGGAATAGGGTGGATGTTCCAACAATTCATAGGGGACAATGCACCTTTGTGGGCAAGTGCATTGTCCTGATGAAAGATGATTTTATCAGGACAATCCACCTGCCCATAAAATCTTTTATAATCACACATATGCAATGGTCCGCATTTTTTATAAACAAAATAAATTTCTTTTGTTTGCAATAGAAGTTTTTATCACAAACAATCTATAAATAATAAATAAATATTATCTAAACACAATAATAGGGAAATATGTTATACTTCTCTTTTGTTTTAGCCAATTTTCTCCTTTGTTTTTATACTTCAAGTGATAATCAACGGTTTTACCATACAATTGGTTACCAGAAGGTAGCCAATTGTATGGTAAAATATCTGCAAACTGGGTCTTTTCTCACAAATTGTTTTGTCTAGTCTGGTTAAAAGATTGGAATAATATTCCCTGGTTATTGTTTTACCCTTTTCAAGATAATTAATAAACAAAATGCGTTTAATATCCCAAAACAGCGATGCCATGACCTTTCCAGCTGATGGAGCCGACTGTCCTCTTTGGCACTGAACAACTGGCTTCTGTCCACTGTTTTGACTGCTGTTTGGATTCTGGTGTGTAATGGTAAATTACAAGTCTCATCCATAGTAATAAATCAATTTTATTCTTGTTAAAATGCTCCAAGCACTGTTCAGAGATTTTCACGTGAGTGCGTTTTTGATCTGCTGTGAGCAAGCGCGGCACCCATCTTACACAAAGCTTCTTCATGCGAAATATATTCTACACGTGCTTTTGAAATGCCAATAGTCTCAGCAATTTCACGCACTTTGACTCGCTGGTCATCCAATACCATATTGTGCACTTGATCAATGATTTCTGGTGTTGTTACACTTTTTGGATCCTTCACATGGATCATCTTCAAGGCTGGTACGGCCACATTTTAACTCGGCAGTCTATTTCTTAATTGTTGAAAACGAAGGAGAAGTGTGCCCATAAACTTTTATGAACCTTGAACGAATTTCTTTCAGAGTTAAACCTTCTTTTACAAAGAATTTTATAACTGCACGATACTCAATTTTATCCATTTCAAGGGATACAGACAGCTGTATAAAACAAACTACTTGATAGAATGACTTACAATTTCATATGGATATGACATATGACAGAGGTAGGAACTTAGAAAAAAAAAAAAAAATCTTGCCGATAGTGTTGTCATCTATGGTCGAGGCCGAGAACTTTTCAGACCGCCCTCATAATATGCCACTAGAAATCTCATCACACCAAAGTGTATAATTTTATACTTCCTGAATTGACAGGTATTATCATTTGCCCACTGTTAACAGTGGGCAAATTTGAACAAGCTTTAAAGCTTGTTCAAATCATTCTGTAAGCACCGTATATCAATAGCATCCCTGATTGCCTGCATGTCTTTGCATCATCAGAAAGCAACTGAAAATCTCCTGTTAGGATTTTCCCAATATCATTAATGTATAGATTGAAAACATATAATGGTCCAAAGCCTGATCCCTGGAGAACACCACTTTTACCTTAAATCTGATAGATTATCGTATATATACACTTTTTGATACCTATTCATTAGCTACCCACTTATCCAAATCAACAGTTCACATTTGAATCCCATATTTTCCAGCTTATGCAACAGCTTTTCATATGGTATCCTATTAAATGCCTTCACAAAGTCTATTGTGCATCCATTCCCTTTTTATCCAACTCAGCCATAACATTGTTATAAAATATAAGCAAACTGCTAAATCATGATCTCCCTTCTTTGCAAAGTGTAGCTCATTTGTCAAATCATTTTTGTATGCAAGTTCTTACAAATTTTTCTAAAATCTTCACCACCAATCCAGAGATACTGATAGGTCAACATATAGCCACATTGGTAGTTTTTGCACCACCCTTATACAATGGAACTATCATATTTTTTCATTTCTCTGGTATCTTTCATGAACTGAGATTCATTAGAAATGAATAAGTGTCAAAGGTGCCAATTCGGTTGAAAATTCCTTCAGCACACGTGCAGATATCCAATCTGGTCCTGATGCTGAATTTATTACTAGGCTACGCAACAAAAACTCTTCTTTTCTCTACTCTCTCTTACTTCTTACCCCCCACCCCAGTGCTATTAGAGCAATTTAAGGGCGAGGGGGTGAATCTTTCCTCTCAAACTGTATTTTCCACTATCTACTTAAAAAAAATGCAAGCCTGATTGTCTTAAGGCAGTAGCCCCACCTATCATCATGCTAGTCACTTGACGTAGGGAAACACATATTACTTTCAAGTCTCAACGAAATCCAAACCGAACAGAAAACATGAGAAACGAACGCAAACTGGAAAAGGTTAAGAAACTTTGGAAAAACAAAAATGTGGTGAAATATGCAAGAAGCATAGCACTTTAAATGACGAAAATATAGAAATTGCAGTTCTTACAGAAACAAAAAAGAAACTTAAAGGAACAAAAGAAACAGCTAATAACAATACCATATATAGTGGAGTGGACAAACAAATACATGCAAAGCTGGCGTAATGATTTGGATCCATAAAGCAATTAAAGCAAAAATAACTCATTATACATACTGGAACAAAAGAATATTAGAAGTGTGATTAAAATTAAATAAAGAAAATTTAACAGTTGTTGGAGTGCATGCCCCTGAAGAAGAAAATGATTACTTTTACAAAGAATTACAAGGAATATATAAAAAATTAAATAAAACAGACCATATAATTATAGCCAGAGATCGTAATGCCAGAATAGGAATGAAAAAAAATTAACAATAATATACAAAAATTTGGAGAACCAACAGTAAACAAAAATGGAAAGCAACTCATTGATTATACAATATATAATAATTTAAAAATAATGAATACATTTTACAAACATAAAAATATACATAAATATATATGGTGTGCAAGAGGATAAAAATCAATAATAGACTACTTTATAGCAAATGAAAAAGCAGCAAATCTCTTCCTAGAAGTTAAAGTTAGAAGAGGGCTAGAGATTGACACAGATCACTATTTAGTACAGGCAAAACTAAGGTTTCCACCAAACTGGCTACAAAAAAATAAACAAACTAGAGAAACAAAATCTAATTACATAGTAAGACTACTAAATGATTCAAGTATAAGAAATTTATACCAACAGGGGATTAATAACTACTTAGAAAAAATACAAGAAAATGAAGACATTGAGAAAGAACAGAATAATATAAAAGTATAATTTTATATTGCTGATGCAATATAAAATTATTGCATCAGCAGCATATGAAAGTCTAGGAACACACAAAAAATATCATAAAAATAAAAAAAAATTACATATATGGGACAATGAAATAAAAACAATAATTGAAAATAAAGAGATGGCTTTTAAAAGATGATGAAGTAGCAAAAAACAAGAAGATGAAATTGAAAATTAAAAAAAAAAAAGAAAAAAGACAAGCAATAGCCAAAAGAGAAACCAGAAAGAGTGACAGAGAAAGCTAGGAAAAATTTGTATCATATCTAGACAACGACATATACAATATAAAATCCAATGCATACAAAATATTAAAACACATGCATGCATGCAGATATAAAAGAAACTGCAAATATAAATTGTGAAATAGATGTAAAAGAATTCTTGGATTATTTTATAGATCTCATTATCATCATCAAATTCCTGCCAGGTACCCTCAAGGGGTGTACAGGATATGATAGTACTACATGAAAAAAATTACATCATTATTAATTTCCTATCTACACTTTTCCTCCAAATCAGTCTGTTACTTGTCAAGACTCCAACATTATCAGATCTAATATTTCTATCGTCTAAGGCACTTTGTACCATATCAATCCACCTATATCTTGGTCTTCCTCTGGGTCGTTTTGCTGCCAACCTGGCAGAGAACACCTGTTTTGCTAATCTTTCCTCGCCCATTCTGCTTAAGTGACCATACCACCTGAGATTAGCTCTGCTAACGCATTACTGGATGCTGACAATGTCAAGTTCTTACCTAATATCCTCGTTTTTAATATGATATTGCCATTGATGCCATCTGTTCACGCCTATAATCTTTCTCAGGACTCTCATATCTGTGGTCTCTAGTCTTTGATCAAGTGTTTTACTTCTGACCCAGCTCTCAGATCCATAAGTTAAAACTGGTTTGAACACTGTCTTGTATACAGCTAATTTAGTGTTCCGACTAATTTCTCTCTTATTCCATATGAATTTATTCAATTGACTTCCCACCATACCAGCTTTGCTAATTCTGTTGTCTATTTCTATATTTAATTTACCATCTTCAGTAAAAATCGTGCCTAAATACCTGAAATGTTTTACTTGTTCCACAGGTTCTCCATTCACAACACAGTAGACATTTTCAATGATTCTGCCTATTTTCATTGTCTTTGTCTTTTTATTGCTGACCTTCATACTATATCTATTACAACAGCTATTCAATTTAGTCAGAGAATCTTGCAGACTTGTAGCAGATTTATTTAGAAGTATAACATCATCCGCATAAAGCAAAGAGCTGACATTAACATCTCCAATTTTGATATCATGTTTAATACCACTTTCCTTCATAATATAATCCATATAGATAATGAATAACAGAGGGGATAATGTACATCCTAGTCTCACACTAGATTTAACATTAAACCATCTTCCTGTACTTCCTTCAATTCTAACTGCTGACTTACAACTCAAATAAAGACTAAGTATTGCTTGATATAATGCCCCATTGACACCATATAACTGCAGAGTATTGAATAGCTTCTCTCTTGGCACCTTGTCATATGCCTTTTCCAGATCGACAAAACTTAAATACAGATCTTTGTTGTATTCCGACGCTTTCTCGACTATTTGTCGTAAAGTGAAGATCTGATCCGAACAGCCTTTATTTGGCCTGAATCCAGCTTGTTCTTCACCAAGCTTTTCTTCCACAATTCTTCTCAACCGTTTCTCAAGTATACGTGGATAGATCTTGCCAGGAACACTCAGTAGGGAAATACCTCTGTAATTCTCACATGCAGTTTTATTTCCCTTTTTATATATGGGTACTATGAGAGCTCTACTCCAATCATCGGGAATTCGTCCCTCTGTCCAGGCCTTCTGAACTATGCAGTGCAGCCACTGTAAGACTCTTATACCACCATACTTCAGCATTTCTGGTCGAATATCATCTACTCCTGCTGCCTTTCCACATTTCAAGCCTTTGATGGCTTTTTCTACTTCAAGTATGGATATGTATTCCTGACTGCATACCTGGTCAGTGTTTTTTACCACTGTGCTGTCATCACTGCTGGTTTCTTTTAGCAGTTTTTCAAAGTAATTACTCCATACTTCAAGGATATCTCTTTCTCCCGTTTTCATGTCACCTTTATCATCTCTAATTCCTTTTACAGCACTCTTTCCTCCATTCTTAAGCTTCTTCAACAACCTCCAGAATATTTTTGCCACCTTCTTGATATTTATTTTCTATATTCTTGCCAAAGTCCTCCCATGACTTTTGTTTAGCTAGTTTTACACAGTGTTTAGCATTCTTGCATTTGTCTCTATATACTCTAAGAGCACAAGCTGACTTATTTGACAAGAACTTTTGGTATGCTTTCTTCTTTTCCTTCACTGCCTCTTTAACTTCCTGTGTCCACCAGGGAGTTCTGATTTTTTATCCTTACAGACAACCTCACCACATGCCTCTCTAGCAGAATCAATCAATGTTTTCTTCAGAGTTTGCCACTGAATCTCCAAGGTTTGATTCCTGTTCTCAAACTCTTTCATTTTTTCTTCAATAATCTTTGTGTATTTTTGTCTACAGATCACATTTTAGAGCTGCTCAACTTTTCTTCGCTTTAAAACTTTCTTACATGTTATTCTTTTCAATGTGAAATTCAATTTTATCCTGCTCAAGACTAAATAGTGATCGCTTCCAATTTCAAATCCTCTGTACACTCTGGTGTCCTGCACCAGGGAGAAAACATCACTATCAACAATAACACAGTCAATGAGACTTTTCTTATTCCTAGCCTCTTTTCCATTTTACAGATCTTTGGGATGGATAATACTGGCATCTAAAATAATTACACCAGAAACTTACAAAATACTTTAAATGATATGATAACAATGAAAGAATTAAAGGACAACCTAAATAAAATAAAAAGTGGCAAATCAACAGGAGAAGATGGGATAAACTCTGAACTGTATAAATTTGCTGGAAAAAAATTTCATCAATGATTACTAAAATTTTTAAATAAAATATATACAAATGGACAAATACCAATAGAATGGCATACAAGTATAGTAATACCTATATTTAAAAAAGGGGATAAAACAAAACCTGCTAAATACAGAGGTATTAGTTTATTGAATACATGCTACAAAATATATAGTAGAATGTCAAAATGGATTTAGAAAAGCACGCTCTACAATGGATGCAGCTTTCTGTTTAAAACTACTTAGAAAAAGGAAGAGAATTCAATTTGGAAACTCATCTTTTTTTTATAGATTACGAAAAAGCATTTGACAAAGTAAAAAGATATATACTGTTTGATATATTACAAAGAATAAATATACCTAATATTTTAGTACATACAATATTGAATATATACAAAGATAATGAAATAAAAATAAAAATAAAAATAAATGAAAAGTTGTCTGAAAAACAATCTATAAAGCAAGGAGTAAGACAGGGATGCCCTCTGTCTCCAACACTTTTCAATATTTACATTAATGAACTTTTTTAAATAACGAAACCTGTGGTGAGATCATAATTAAAAGAAACACACGTGTTAACCACAGTGAAAATTATTTTCACTGTGATACACGTGTTTCTTTTAATTACATGAATGAAATATTAATACAGTGAAACACCTTAAACAATCAAGGTATAGAAATTTCCCAGAATAACAAAATAAATATGCTATTATTTGCAGATGATCAGGTAATAATATCAGATAAAGAAGACAATTTACAAAAAGCAATATATATTTTAAACATTATAGTAGAACAGTTTGGAATGAAAATTTCCATAGATAAAACTAAAACAATGGCATTTTGTGGACAAACTCCAGTTAGAAGTAAAATAGTTAATAAGAATAAAATAATAGAACAGATAAATACTTTCAGTTATCTTGGATGTGAAATATCATATGAAGGAGAAAAGGACATAAAATTAAAAACTTCAAAATTTTTACAGATTATAGGCTTGATAAATAGAACATTCAACCCAAATATAGTAAAAAGAGAAACATGCTTGAAAATATACAATACTTTAGCAGTGCCCACATTATTACATGGCAGTGAAATTTGGGAATAAACAAACAAGATAAACAAAGAATAAAAACAAGTGAAATGAGATTTATGAGAAGAATTGCAAAATACACATTATTAGATCAAAAATGGGATGAAGACGTTTTAAAAGAACTAAAAACAAAATCAATAGAAGAAAAACTAAACAATCATAAACAAAAATGGATAGAACATGTAAACCGAATGGTCAACACCCAATATCCTAAACAAATACTAAAACATAAGCCAAAAGGAAAGAGAAGGCAGGGTAGACCTCAAAAAAGGATATTGGATGGATAATGAGACCGGAACAGACCAATATGGTCTATATATAATAAAATTAGTTTAATCCTTTATCCAAGTGTGAGCAAACAAAGTTTGCGCCTGAAAGTATCTTCAGGACTGGGGTAAGGTGGTACAACACCAGGGCAACTCGTTGCAAAGGTGGAGCAAGCTAACATCACTCCTATCTCAGTATCTCCCATAATGCAAAACACATCTCCTTGAGGATATGTCTAATGTTATGCATTAAGGGAAGGGCCACTACCCAGACTAGTTTCGACCTTTACGGAGGTCTCTTCAGTGGGAGCCAGGCCCAAGTGGAGATACCACGCAGAAGCATTAGCAGGTCATCTCTACCTATAGGAGTTGCCAAATGGTGTGCCACCCTTTTTTAATAAATTACTCTGGATTTAGAGAAAGATGTTGAAAGTTTATTTTTCACCTGGTTAGAGTATAATAAAATTAGTTTAATCCTTTATCCAAGTGTGAGCAAACAAAGTTTCCGCCTGAAAGTATCTTCAGGACTGGGGTAAGGTGGTACAACACCAGGACAACTCATTGCAAAGGTGGAGCAAGCTACCAACACTCCTATCTCAGTATCTCCTAATGCAAAACACATCTCCTTGCGGATATGTCTAATGTTATGCATTAAGGGAAGGGCCACTACCCAGACTAGTTTCGACCTTTATTGAGGTCTCTTCAGTGGGAGCCAGGCCCCCAGGCAGAAGCATTAGCAGGTCATCTCTACCTAATTTTATTATTTTCATCATGGTCTATACCTGTAGTTAGCGTTATGATGATGATGAGCTATGCAACAACTCTTGAGCCTCATTCTTATACACCTCTGTCTCTTCATCCATCGTAGTGGTAGCATTGTGCATCATGTTGATACACCTGGTTGATAGATCTTAGCAAAGTGATCACTAATTACTGTATATGAATATTCTCACCTGCTTCTAATATAAGGATACAATCTGTTTTCACTATTTTTCCACGTTTTTATTTTCTTACAGCATAAAAATACAATTTTTTGATCAGCCTTTAGACTGCATAGCCAATTTTTTTTTTTTTTTTTTTTTTTATATTCCAATTTAGGTTTCCGTACAATACTTACAAATTTTCTGGCCTGCACATTATATGGTTCATATCTTCCCTCACTCTTACTCTCGTGATATCCTTTCCATATCATCTTTTTATGAATCTCTTGCTTAATAAGGTTGCATATCCATTTCACACCAACACTATTTGTTCTTCAAACTCTAAGTACACATTCAGATACTTCTTAATTTAAGTACCTTTTTGAAGCTTTCCATGCATTGCTGACAGTGCCTAATGAGGGCAAGGCAAAATAGGTGCAAAACTAGGTTTGGGGCACAAAACGTAAAAAATAAAAATAAATAAATAGATATAACAGTTCGCTATTTTATATTGTATTTTTAAATTTCAGCAATACACCTCTTTAGACATACAAATTCTGCAACACAGCGGAATTCTGCTACATTTAGTAACACCAGTGAGTTCCAATTCATCTCGAGTTAGATGGCAACGACAGCGCCTAATGTCATGACTTGAACCACTTGAACATAACATTTCTTTGCAATTGTTCTCGTTTTTGTCTCAAGTAAATTGTTCCATCGCACCATTAACTATTAATGAATGCATTTTCGCATTTTATGATTTTGTAGAATTTTGTATCTCCAAATTCACGTCTAATCCTAAACATCTGCATAGATAATCTAATACATTCTGCCATTATCCTCCTAATATGTCTATCTGCCCATTCCAAGTTTATTACCTTCCACATTATAAGTTTAATCCCTTTATGACCTCTTTCGATATCATTCCATCTACCTGAATCCCTAGTTTCAGGACCCACCCACAAAAATTATTTCATACCACATGCCTCTCTGGCATAATCAATCAATGTTTCCTTCAGAGTTTGCCACTGAATCTCCAAGGTTTGATTCCTGTTCTCAAACTCTTTCATTTTCTTTTCAATAATATTTCTGTATTTTAGTCTACAGTTCACATCTGAGAGCTGCTCAACTTTTATTCGCTTTAAAACTTTCTTACATGTTATTCTTTTCAATATGAAATTCAATTTTATCCTGCTCAAGACTAAATAGTGATCACTTCCAATTTCAAATCCTCTGTACACTCTGGTGTCCTGCACCAGGGAGAAAACATCACTATCAACAATAACATAGTCAATGAGACTTTTCTTATTCCTAGCCTTTTCTTCTCTCCATGTGAATTTGTGCACATTTTTATGCTTGAACATAGTGTTAGTAATAACCAGTCCATGTCCTGAGCAGAAATCCAACAGATATTTGCCATTATTATTACCTTTGCTCTTTTCTCCAAATTTTCCCAAAATATTTTTGTATGTCTCACAATCATTTCCTACTCTACTATTTAGATCCCCAACAAGGACCAACTTTTCCTTTTTCATTGTGTCAGTTGCTTTTTCTAAAGCCTCAAAAAATTCCTCCACTTCTACCTTAGTAGAACCTTCTGTGGGACCATAGGCACAAATAAGTCTCATTGTCCAGTTCCCCATTCTCATATTTGCCCACATTACTCTACTTGAGACTGACTGCCATTCAAGAAGATTAGCCTCGTATTTTGTGTTGAATACTATGGCTACTCCTTCTTTGCCTTGATTGTTATTGCCCGAATATAACATTTTGTATTTATTGCTCAGAAAGATCTCACCAGTTTTTGTCTTTTTTGTTTCAGTCACCCCTATTATGTCGATCTGGTACTTATCTAATTCCTCAACTAGCTCCATTTCTTTGCCATTCAGGCTTCTTACGTTGATAGTACCGATCTTTAACTCTGGTGATGTTGAGTTGGGGTTTGTTTTCAGATTTGTTCCAGTAGCTGACTTTTCGCTGTTCGCCCTGGTTCCCTGGCGAAAACAACGGGGGCCTTGTTTAACCGGGCGACGCCCCAGCCAGCATGAAATTTTGTCATGTTGTACCATCATTTTTTATTTTGGTTTAACCAATAAGAATACAATTTGGTCGGCTAAATCCCAAATTGCCAGCCTTTCGTTCCTCGTTCGTTCAGTATCAAAGTAGATACCCAACAGGGTGCACCACAAGAAGGTGAGGATTGGACATTAGGTCAGAAGCCCTGGTCGGTTCTCTGCATTCCTTTAAAGGCTATGTGGAGGTCTCCTCTCAGTTATACAGCTTTGACCCTTAAGCACCCCAAAATCACATGGATTAAATATTAGAAATATAAGAGGACAGTCATATGATAATGGAGCGAATATGGCAGGTAAATACAAGGGGGTACAAGCAGGATATTATGTTTAAACAATATGGCAAGGTTTGTTCCATGCACTGCTCACAGCCTTAATTTAATAGGCGTTCATGCTGCACAAACATCTGTTCAAATGAAATCATGTTTTGGAACAATTTAACAATTGTTTAACTTTTTTGTAAATTCTACTAGTAGATGGGAACTTTTAAAGGAAAAATTATCTGTTCGTCTTAAAGGTTTAAGTGACACGAGGTGGTCTGCGAAAGTTAATGCGGTAAAAGTCATACGAAATCAAATGCCTTTAATAATACAACTTCTTAATGAAATATGTGATGGATAAAGACAAGTTACAGGAGACTCTGTAACAAATGCTTAACAAAATTTAATTTTGTTGCACTATTAATATTTTGAGATACAATATTAGGAAAGATAAATAAAGTAAATTTACTTTTACAAGAAAAAAAAACCACAGTTGAAAATGCTGTGAAAATGATAAAAGCCCTAAAAAATGAAATTCAACAGTACCAAAATGATTTTTTTGATTTGCTTCACAATTCGACAAAAAGTTTAGCTGAAACAATAAATATTGAAACTTATATTCCAGAAAAGAGACGGCGCAAAATAAAAAATATGCCTGTGAGAAAGCTACTGATGATTCGTTTGCCATAAATGAAACTGCATTACTAAAAAAAGAAATGTGTGAAGTTTTAGATCTAATACTCATACAACTTAATGATAGATTTACTGCTTTACAAGAGGTCGCAAACAACTTTTTTAAATGGAATGCTTTAAAAATTATGCAGCCAGATGATCTCACATCTGGCTGCATAATTTCAATCACTCTATTTCAATGCCAGCTTACCTGGCATTGAAATATAATAGCGACTTAGATGCTCCAGAATGTGAAATTGAGAGTTTCAAATATCAAGCCATGGAAGTTTTTGAAAATTTAGGCATGAACGCTTTTCAAATCTTGCCAAAAAATTACGAACTCTCATTACAAAACAAGTATCCAAATCTAGACATAGCATTAAGGATTTTCATAACAATGCCTGTAACAACAGCTTCCTGTGAACGTTCGTTTAGCAAATTGAAAATTGTAAAATCGTAGCTTCGTTCTTCTCTTGGACAAGAGCGATTGACAAACATGTCTATAATATCAATTGAAAAAGATTTTGCAAAAACATTAAATTATAACGATATAATAGATGTAAATGAAAAAGCTAGAAAAATTTCTTTATAAAATATGCTGAACTTATTTATGTTTTTATTATATTATACATATGTCATGCATTTCTTTAATTTATTTGTCACTGAATATGAATAAAATTTTGTTCTTATTTAATAGATTATTTATTTATATAAATACATAATTGGATTTACAGGCAACTCATTTTGATGGGGTTAATAGTAAGTATATTACATTTAGTACAATTATTGTCATTTTTGGGTTAGGGGGCACAAGTTAGACACTTGCCACAGGTGCTTCATACCCTCATTATGGCACTGATTGCTGATATCCTTCCATTCAGTAACTGATACCATGGTATTAAAGATAGTATTCTCTTGTATTTGTCATTGTTCAGCATGTAACTTGTCCTAATTGAAACATCCATATAGTTAGCTACTTGCCAGGTCAGTACAGCATAATCACTGTCACCAGCTGGTGGCAAAATAGTCGCATCCTTAACTGAGACCCCTTCTGACACTATGATCAAATCCAACACTGACCTTGAATTTCTTCTTTCACATCCTGCTGAGGTGTTTTGCAACAGTCAATTCCCCTTCATTCTTATGAGATTTCTCTTCTACCCAATCAACATAAATGGTTAGTACCCATTAGAATAAAGTGGCAATGCTTTTCATTGTCCACAGCAGATGAATCACTACGTCAGTAGCAATGCCTCATCATATACACCCTCTGTCCAAAAAGAAAGTGAACTTTTCGAAAATAGAAGAAACTAGTGGAGCCACCTGTTGTATTTTTTTATTGTCAAAAGCGACAACCTTCATTAGTGTTGTGTCAACTGCTTATAACATTTGCTTCATTAGAAGCTGAGTTATAGTGCCAAGAGTGACGGTGTGTTTTGACAAACAGTTGGAAAATGAGTTTCAAACAGAGAGCTGCGATTGACTTTTGCATTAAACTTAGTAAGCGTTTTACCGAAGTGCATCAAATGCTTCAAAAAGCATACGGCGATGAATGCTTATCCCGTACTCAAGTTTATGAGTGGTTTAAGCAATTTCAAAGTGGTCGTGAGATGCTTGAGGACGACGAAAAGCTGGGCCATCCAAAAACTGTACTGAGCGAAGTTAACATCCAAAGTATGCGTGATTTCATCAAAGAAAACCCAAAATCAACAATGAGATTGACTGAAGATGAACTGGGGATTCCAAAATCAACTGTGCACAACATTTTGAGTGAGAGTTTGGGCCGTCGTAAATTGAATTCGAGATTTGTTCCAAACAAGTTGCCCGATGACCAAAAAATGTATCGAATTGAACACTGCAAGGACCTCGTTAAAACCACTCGTAAGGACTCAAACTTCCTTGAAACTATCGTTACTGGTGATGAAACATGGTGTTTTGAGTATGAGCCCGAAACAAAGTGCCAGTGTTGAGTGGAGACCACCAGAAGAGGGGCATCCGAAAAAAAGTTGTTTGGAGAAGTCAAAAGTAAAAACAATGTTGATTTGTTTCTACGATTCCAAGGGCATTATCCACAAAGAATTCGTTCTGCCTGGCCAAACGGTCAATGGTGAATTTTATCTCAAAGTTTTGATGAGATTGATAGAGAGAATTCGTCATATATGGCATATTACGATGCCCAACCGTTCATCGAAACACACCGTCACTCTTGGCACTATAACTCAGCTTCTAATGAAACAAATGTAATAAACAGTTGACACAACACTAATGAAAGTTGCCACTTTTGACAACAAAAAGATACAACAGGTGGTGCCACTAGTTTCCTCTATTTTCGAAAAGTTCGGTTTCTTTTTGGACAGAGGGTGTATTTTATTCTGTTGCCTCAACTTCACACCAAAGAGACACTGAACATATGGGACATTAATATCATTACCATTGCTTTCATGATACACACACAAACATATATATACAGATGAGAAATCAATATAAAAAATATAAAAAATTTAAACTTCAAAATTCGAGTCATCAGAATTCAAGAACCAGCCTACCAGTCCGGAACTCAAGGGCTTGGGCGCCAGAAACCCCCTTTCGAGTGTTCAAAATTCGAGTCATCAGAATTCAAGAACTGGCCTACCAGTCCGGAACACGGAGGGGGGGGGGGGGCACCATAGGCGCCAGGGGGTAGGAGCCCCTTAGTATATATATATATATATATATTCAATTTTGACTGTAGAGACCAAAAGTTAGCATATTCAGTAAACAAATCCAACATCACAAAATTGTCAACAGACTGACTATTCTGATCATTAAATTTCAAGATGCACACTTCTCAGTGCAATTAACATCTGACCTCGATGGAGTCGGAGACTCATTGTGGGAGGTGCACACTATCGCACACAATGCTCATCCAACCATGCCTTAAACTGATGCAATGTGGCCCCTGAATTTCAGGTCCTTTTCCACCACAACTCCCAGATCTCTCATCTCCTCCACCTCCTTTCAAGTTTCTCCACCAAGTGATATTGAACTGATAATTCCACTGTCCATTCATGCAATCTATTCAAGTTCTCCTGTAAGGCCCATCTAATTGACTCTGTCTGTAGTCAAGTAGATGAGCCTGCATTGCTCTTCCCAATTTTGCATCATCTACAAACAGCTCCATATCACTATGTAAATCCATCCCAATATCATTAATATACATATTGAGCAAGAATGGTCACAAAATTGACCCCTGCAGTACTCCACTAGTCACCTTCCACTTTCAGGATACTGCACCACTGTATACAATTTTCAGATATCTGACAGTCAGTCAGTCACTGATCTGACTCAGAAGTCTATTATCCAATCCCATCTATTTCAATTTATTTAACAGCTTGTTGTGTGGCACTCTATCAAAAGCTTTTGCAAAATACACCAAGTACACCACTGTATATGCAGCTCCCCTGTCCAAGGTATCTGTCACCTTGTTATACACCTCCAAAAAATTAGAATAATAAAACAAATGTTTTGAATGATTTGCAATTCTAATTTATTGCAGAGAAAACAATTATTACCAAATATGAGTTAGTATCATCTAAATCTACATACTTTGTAGATTGTATAACCATGTAATCACATAAAAATGTAATATAAATTATAAGAAAACTGTTATTTGAACACATTCACAAAATTAGAATAATTTTTAATGTGGTTCAAAATATCAGATTATTCCAAATTTTTCCAACTGGTTATGAGGAGAGCACAGAAATAGCACATATTTCAGTAGTTGCGGGACTGACTCGTGTGTGAGGAATCATTTGCATGTGGATTTCAGTTAATCATTTGCTAAACATGGGTCAAACGAGTGACATATCAGAAGCTAAGAAGTTTCATTGGTGTCTCCACACAAAGAAGACCAAACTCAACAGTGCATAGCTAAAGAACTGAAATGTTCTCAAGCAAGCGTGAGTAGAGTATTGAGACAGTATTCTAATAACCAGAGTTTTCAAAATAATTGCAGCAACAGCGGTCGAAAGGTAATAACTACATCAAGAGATGAAAGGAGATTGGAGAATATCATGAAGAAAAACTGCTTCCAAAGTGTAAGGTATTTTCGCAGGAGATGGAAAGAACTAGATGTGAATGTGTCTAAATCCACAACATTGAGACGTTTTCACAAATTGGTTTTAAATCACATGTGCCTAAGACAAAGAAGCTTATGACTTCCAAGCAAAAGCAGCTAGAGTGCAAGGTGTAAGCAAAGACTGTTCTGTGGTCAAGAGGACTGGAAAAAGGTACTTTTTTAGTGATGAAAGTATGTTTTGTGTTTCCCCACAGTCAGCAAGGGATATGTGTTTGGCATCTTAAGCAAGAAGCATTTGATGAAGAATGCATGAAATGTTTGGTGAAATTTGCAACCACTTTTGTGTTATGGGCTTGAATGATCATAGAGGGTCCAGGTAGGCTGTGTATTGTGTACGAAAGAGTCAAATTCCAAAGTGTACAGGAAATTCTTGAGCAATTTATGTTACCAGCATCAGAAGATTTATGTGGTGGTAATTTCTATTTTCAGTAAGATTCAGATTCTTGTAACACTTCCAAGACCACTACTAGACAGATAGCTCAAATTAAAGAAAATCAATATAATTCCTTGACCAGCAAACTCACCAGATTTAAACCCCATTGATAATTTGCGGGGAATTTTGAAGAAACATCTTCAATAAGTTGCCCCAAGAGACAAAAACGAACTTGTTTCTAATCTGCAGACCATACGGGCATGTTTTGATAAAAAAAGATTGTGAACCATTAGTAAATAATATGCCCAACTGTTTACGAAGTCATAAAACTAAGAGGGATGCAACAAAGTACTAATTATCATGTTGTTTCCCTTTGACTGTAATTTTTGTGCATTTATTTTCAAATTATTCTAATATTTTTGACCCAAGTTAAAAATTATTCTAATTTTGTGAATGTTTTCAATTAACAGTTTTCTTATAATTTACTTGGGTGGTCTGAAAAGTTCTTGGCCTAACAATGAAAACGATATTCAATTTTATCAATTTCAAGAGTCATAGACAACACTTTTGCTTCCGACAGTTGTATAAAAAAAATTACTTGATAGAATGACAGAATGACGCAATTTCACATCGATACTTATGACAGATGTACCAACTTAGGGGGGGAAAAAATCTTGCCTATAGTGTTGCTATCTATGGTCGAGGCTGAGAACTTTTCAGACCACCCACATATATAACATTTTTATTATATGCTTACATGACTATATAATCTACAAAGTAAGTACCTAGATTTAGATGATGCTAATTCATATTTGGTAATAATTATTTTCTATGCAATAAATTAGAATTGCAAATCATTGAACAGATTTTCTTTGATTATTCTAATTTTTTGATTTGGAAGTGTAGTACATACGTTAGTAAAACATGATCTCCCTTTAACAAACCTATGCTAATAACACAGAGAATACTGCTGTCATCAACCCATTTCTGTATTCTACTTCTCACCAATCTCTCTAGTATCTTCATCACAACTCCAGATATACAGATTGGCCTATAATTTGTAGCCACAGCCTTATCACCACCTTTATGCAGTGGAACAATTTTACCTTTTTTCCACTCCCTTGGAACCTGTGCTGTTGTAAGACTCTTATTAAACAAGGCATGCCAATGCTACTAACGATTACCTGGAACATTCCCTTAAGATGCGTGGTGATGTGCCATCAAATCCTATTGCCTTATTGACATGACCTCAAGGTTATTTATTTTCTCAAATACCTCCTGCTCACTTACCATTAAGACATCCTCTCCTCCTATGTCCTCTTCACTTAAGTTCCTCATGATTTCCCCTGGATCAGGATGAAACACCCTTATAAAATGATCACTGAATATCTCAACAATGTCTTCTGCAGCAATTATCATTCTACCATTAACATCATCTTACTATAATCATTCTTCCTTCTAATTGCCACATGTCTAAAAATCTCTGCAGGGTTTTTTCATTGCCTGATTTGGCAATTTCTCTTCATACTGCACTTTTGTTTTCCTTACTAATTTACTCTTCCTGGCTTGTTCTTTATACTCTTCATGTAACTAATTATTTGCATTATTCTTCTTGTACTGCCTCCAAAGTACCTTCCAGATTTCATGCTTAAGCCCCCTCTTTCATCCATTTTACACCTACCTTATTCAGCCTTTTGGCTTTTGGAATACATTCACACATTGAAGCTGTTATCTTTTTCTTTGTCAGTTCCCAAGCAGCATCTACTCCCTTACTATTCAACTTCTCATTCCATGCTATAGCTTCAAGCTGTCTCCTAAGCTTATCATAATCACCAGCTTTATAATTCCACAATCCTTTCCTTACAAAAATTTGCCTATGGCTAGACACAACCGAGGTGACTACTTTATGATCACCAACTGGAGGAAAGTGCGAAACCCCACTCACAATTACAACCCCTGATGAAATGATCAGATCTAAAACTCTCAATTCTCATGTGCTCTCCTTTACATGCTGCCTGAAAATAGTTATATCTCAAGAACTCAAGTAATTCATTTCCTTATTTCCAAATGCTATCTCTTCATTCCAATCTATACCACCTTAATTGAAGTCATGCATAATAATTACCCTTCCTCTGTTCACTAATCCAAGTTGTTTATACATTTCTTCATCACCACCCTCCACATTCCCTAACCTATAGTAACATCCAGCTAAATATGTCTTCCTATCAACCTCCACTTTATACCCCACTGTCTAGCCTCATAACCACTGCCACTAATTCCTTCTTTCATGTCTACCTTATGTGGACATAATTCCCCAGTATCATCAGTAGCACACCTCCTCCCTTCTTTTCCTTTCTGTCCTCGCAAAAAATATTGTATCCTTCCATTTCTATTCCGATTAGGATATCATCTTCATTCAACCATGTGATTTTGGGGCAAATAACCTCAATCAGTGAAACCATTTCATCTCCCTTATTTCTAATACTTTTGCCATTTGTAAGCAAACACAGAAATTCATTTTTGGGTCTATAACCAGTCCTATCCAAGCCACTTGTTGGTTGTGATTTCCTCACCTCACCTGCCCAATCACCTTTATCACTGCTTACTACATATATCTGTTCAGTCTCAACTTTCCCACCCACTCACAATATAGTCCATCTCCATACACACATTCACTGCTACTTTCAACATCCACACTCTCTCATCAATTACATATAATATACAAATGACAACTCATATCTGTTCCATCAGTCATACCGTATTGCAAATGCATTGTCTGTTAAGCAGGAACTAAACATATGATTACTTTCACAAGGTTTAACTATTTAATAATGATCAACATGAAGAAAAGTTATTTCAAAATGCTTCCTGTTTTTTTACTTGACAATTGTCAATTCCATAACCACATTATATGGTTTCTCTTTTTCATACTTTAATTGCAAAAGCTCACAACTCATCCACTAATAAAGGTGAATCAGTTTATCCATAGAACGTTCTGGTAATAACAAAACAAAGAAGATCAATATTCATAATGATGAAACGGTTATTTTTAACCACAAGAACTATAGGAAAGATTGACTTCTATTTGGATTTGTAGAAGCCTAGTTTCGCCAACTAAGCTTTCTACTTCGTCAGAGTAAAAGATATATAGATGTAAGACCACTTAAACACTAAAACTATAAATGAACCGAAAAATTGCATTTTTACAAAAAACAGAAGAACGCGTACATCACACGCATAGAACATGTATGATCTCACTTGTTGTTATGTAGGAACGTTCTATAATTTGTAGCAAAATTTAATTCTGGCAAGTTTAAAGATCTAATGAGGGTCTCTAAAGATCAATATTCATTCCTGGTATTTTTTCCTCATTAAGGGAATCTTTTGGAACTCTCCGTTCTCTCTCTCTTTCTCTCTCTCTCTATATATATATACATATGTATGTGTGTGTGTGTGTTTTGTACAAAGTATCATATTTTGAACTTTGAACTTTTTTTATACCTAAAATTATCTAAGGGTCAAAGCAGTATAACTGAGAGGAGACCTCCACATAGCCTTTAAAGGAATGCGGAGAACCAACCAGGGCTTCTGACCTAATGTCCAATCCTCACCTTCTTGTGGTGCACCCTGTTGGGTATCTACTTGGATACTGAACGGACGAGGATGGGCTGGCAATTTGGGATTTAGCCGACCAAATTGTATTCTTATTGGTTAAACCAAAATATAGAATGATGGTACAACATGACAAAATTTCATGCCGGCTGGGGCGTTGCCCGGTTAAACAAGGCCCCCGTTGTTTTTGCCAGGGAACCAGGGCGAACAGCGAAAAGTCAGCTACTGGAACAAATCTGAAAAAACACCCCAACTTAACATCACCAGAGTTAAAGATCGGTACTATCAACATAAGAAGTCTGAATGGCAAAGAAATGGAGCTAGCTGAGGAATTAGATAAGTACCAGATTGACATAATAGGGGTGACTGAAACAAAAAAGACAACAACTGGTGAGATCTTTCTGAACAATAAATACAAAATGTTATATTCAGGAAATGACACTCAAGGAAAAGGAGTAGCCATAGTATTCAACACAAAATACAAGGCTAATCTTCTTGAATGGCAGGCAGTCTCAAGTAGAATGATGTGGGCTAATATCAGAATGGAGAACCTGTGGAACAAGTAAAACATTTCAGCTACTTAGGCACAGTTTTTACTGAAGATGGTAAACTAAATATAGAAATAGACAACAGAATCAGCAAAGCTGGTATGGTGGGAAGTCAATTGAATAAATTCATATGGAATAAGAGAGAAATTAGTTGGAACACTAAATTAGCTGTATACAAGACTTGTTCAAACCAGTTTTAACTTATGGATCTGAGAGCTGGGTCAGAAGTAAAACACTTGACCAAAGACTAGAGACCACAGATATGAGAGTCCTGAGAAAGATTATAGGCGTGAACAGATGGCATCAATGGCAGTATCATATTAAAACGAGGATATTAGGAAAGAACTTGACATTGTCAGCATCCAGGAATGCGTTAGCAGAGCTAATCTCAGATGGTATGGTCACTTAAATAGAATGGGAGAGGAAAGATTAGCAAAACAAGTGTTCTCTGCCAGGTTGGCAGCAAAACGACCCAGAGGAAGACCAAGATATAGGTGGATTGATACGGTACAAAGTGCTTTAGACGATAGAAATATAAGATCTGATAATGTTGGAGTGTTGACAAGTAACAGACTTATTTGGAGGAAAATGTAGATAGGAAATTAATAATGATGTAATTTTTTTCATGTAGTACTATCATATCCTGTACACCCCTTGAGGGTACATGGCAGGAATTTGATGATGATGATGATGATGAAATTTATCTGAAAATTAGGATGCATCCTATAAGCTGAATGTGTCTTATAAGCCAGTGCATTATCGCTTGTCACAGATAGTAATCAATACATTATTATATTTAATTTTTTTTTTATAACCCATGGATTCTACAAAGCACAGACATAGCTATAGACTGCGTTTAAGCATTATGTGATTGCATACGCAAAAAAGAATGGAAATAGGACAGCAGAATGGCACTTTGGTTCTCTGCTTACAGAAAAAATGGTTCTTGGAGGAAACATGAACAGCAATTAATAGAAGCAAATCTAAAAAACACAATCTTTGCAAATAACCAGCAAAATGGCCAGAAATTGATAATGAATTACAAACTTGGATAATGGATCAAAGAAGATCAGGTTGTTGTGTATCTACAAAGTGCTTATTCAATGAGCAAAATTATTGGAACTGAAAGAAATATCATCAATTTCACAGAGTCACCATCACGGTGCTTTTGATTTATGAAAAGAAATGATTTATGCACGCATCCAAACATGAAAATTTCACAAAAAAATGCCAAACGAATTTGAAAATAAAATTATTGAATTTCACAGATTCATCATAAATGCTAGAAAACAAGACAATTTTGAACTTTCACAGATAGCTAATATGGATGAAGTGTCTCTGACTTTTGATGTGCCCTCGAACAAGACTGCCGACTCCAAAGGTTAAAAAAAATATTATTGTTAAAACTTCTGGTCACGAAAAAAACCCACCATACTGTTGTTTTGTCGTGCTGTGTGGATGAAACAAAATTGCACCTTTTTTTTTTTTTAATTTTAAAAAGAAAAACAATGCCTGAAGAAAAAATTCCCAAAGGAGGTTACATTCATGTTCATCCTTTCCTCATCATTCCATCCATGACGTCATCCTTTCCTCGTCCAAAAGGATGGATGGATGAGGAAAGGATGACGTTATGGATTAAAAAATAAATAAATAAATAAAGGTGTGATCTAGATGTCCTGGCAATTTATGTCAGAAACCTGCCTTTGTTAGTATGGGATCAGTTTACATACCATAACTGAAGCTGCTAAGAATAAACTTTGCAAAATGAACATAAAATTATTTATTATTATTTATTTAAATAGCTGTAATCCTAAGAGGACTCATCACTGCATTTCAACCTTTAGATGTATCGATAAAGAAACTATTTAAAGGATTTATGATAAGAAAATGGGTCAATTGGATGCAATCTCTAAATTTGAGGAATCATCTACAGGTAGGAGAAAGAAGGCCACAATATTTGCAGGTGTGCAAATGGGTAAAGAGTTCATGGAATGAAGTGAAACCTGAAATTATTATAAATTCTTTTCAAAAGTGTGGCATTAGTAATTCTTTTGACAGTATGGAGATTGACTTATTATTTCAAGATAGCAATGACTTGGCTTTTAATGAAGAATCAAGTTCCAGAAAATTTTGAAAGTGAAGATGAATAAAGATTTGAAAAGAAGAGTAATGAAATTTATAAAAATTAATTTGTTCATATTATATATATATATATATATATATATTTATATTATTATATGTTAGTTTTTTTTATTTAATAAATGGATAATACATGTATTAAAATTTAAAATAAAAAAATTAATATTTACATGAAAAATTTGATGCATAATTTGTGTGTCATATACTGTAAAGAATATTTTTACCCCAAAAAATTCAACAAGAAAAATGTCATGCATCCAATATAACAATGCGTCTTATAAGGCGAAAAATACAGTACATTATTTCTCTTGTATCCAGCTGTTCTACTCATATCACAATCTCACTAACTCTGTATTTTTAATTATGTGACTGTGCCAGTAATGTTGCAAAAGTCATGTATTGTAAACAGTAAAGAACAGTTTACTCATGGCAGAACAGTACATTTGTGAATAGCACAATCAAGGTAAAACTTCCTTTTACTTGGTGCCTAATATACATAATCTGCAGAAAAATATCAAGTTAGCTCTAACAATGCAAGAAAGTACATATATTTCTGTTATTCTTCTTTTTTGCTGCTCTCCATCAGCAACTTTAACATGATGCACGGTAAGGCTTAACAGCTCTGTCAGTTTTCAACCAATACCAAAACCACAGGCAATGTGGTTTAGACAAAATCTTAACATATCTTTTATTTTAATTTTAATCATAAAAAAAAAAAAATTTCCATAGACAAATAAAGATGTTTAAATTCATTTAAACATCTTTACAAGTGTAAAGAATATCATGACCAGTGTTGAGTGATGGAAGCAACAAATAACACTACACCGTTCTGAATCAGAGGCAAATGTGGGTATGGCATACCTGGTTAATGCCAACATACATCATCCCAACTTTGAAATTTGGTAGTGGAAATTATTATTATTGTTATTATTATTTAGGCCAGCAAGGAGGCAAAAGACTCATTGTGAGAGGTCCTTCCTAAGAAACACAAGTTTATCAAGACTCGTCGTGGGGGGGGGGGTATTCCTCCTAGGACACACAAAGTCTATCATACCACTCCTTAAACACATTGACCGTTCTCGCTCTCACCACTCTATCAGGCAAGCATTCCATGGTTCAACCACCCTCCATGCAAAGAAACCACTCCTCATCCTCTTGCTCACAGTTTCCTTTCGTAATTTCCAGCAATGGCCCCATGTCATCACTCCTTCCCACTGTTCAACCAAGCGAAAGAATTCCCCAGTGTCAACCCTGTAACCACCTCTCAACAGTTTAAAAGTATCAATCATATCACCTCTCCTCCTCCTTCTATCCACCAAACTCTGCAGTCCACATTCCCTCAGACAATCCTCATAACTAACATTGTACAGTCCTGAAACTGTCTTTGTAATCTGTCTCTGTACCCTTTCCACAGTTAATTTACCCCTTCAAATTCTAGGGACCAAATCTGAGAACAATACTCTCAGTGCGGTCAGATTAGGGTCTTATACAACAGAATGATAACTCTTTTATCTCTGCAGGTCAGAGTCCTTCTCATTCACCACCTTTGCAATATGTCCCCAAAATTTCAGATTTCGATCAATTATCAACCCCAGATCTCGTCTCCCCCACTTCCTCCACTACAGCTCCTCCAATAGATTATGCAGCATCCCATTGATGTGTCCCAAACCTCAAGACCTTACATTTTGCTGCATTAAACCGACAACCCCTTTCATATGCCCATCTGTCTAGCTTATTCAAATCATCTTGCATGACTACCACATCTGCACTATTAATAATAACTATCACATCTGCAATACTAGGAGAGGTGGTACTTAAGGGTCAAAGCTGTATAACTGAGAGGAGACCTCCACATAGCCTTTAAAGGAATGCAGAGAACCGACCAGGGCATCTGACCTAATGTCCAATCCTCACCTTCTCGTGGTGCACGCTGTTGAGTATCTACCTAGATACTGAACGAACGAGGATGGGCTAGCAATTTGGGATTCAGCAACTAAATTGTTATTCTTATTGGCTTAAACCAAATTACAAAATGATGGTACAACATGAAAAAATTTCATGCCAGCTGGGGCGTCGCCTGGTTAAACAAGGCCCCCGTTGTTTTCACCAGGGAACCAGAGTGAACAGCAAAAAGTCAGCTACTGGAACAAATCTGAAAAAACACCCCAACTTAACATCACCAGAGTTAAAGATCGGTACTATCAACATAAGAAGTCTGAATGGCAAAGAAATGGAGCTAGCTGAGGAATTAGATAAGTACCAGATCGACATAATAGGGGTGACTGAAACAAAAAAGACAACAACTGGTAAGATCTTTCTGAACAATAAATACAAAATGTTATAGTCAGGAAATGACAATCAAGGAAAAGAAGGAGCAGCCATAGTATTCAACACAAAATACAAGGCTAATTGTCTTCAATGGCAGGCAGTCTCAAGTAGAGTGATGTGAGCAAATATCAGAATGGCGAACTGGACAATGAGACTTATTTGTGCCTATGGTCTCACAGAAAGTTCTACTAAGGTAGAAGTGGAGGAATTTTTTAATGCTTTAGAGAAAGCATCTGACACAATGAAAAAGGAAAAGTTGGTCCTTGTTGGGGATCTAAATAGCAGAGTAGGAAATGATTGTCAGACATACAAAAATATATTGGGAAAATTTGGAGAAAAGAGCAAAGCTAATAATAATGGCAAATATTTGTTAGATTTCTGTTCAGGACATGGACTGGTTATTACTAACACCATGTTCCAACATAAAAATGTGCACAAATTCACATGGAGAGAAGCAAGAAATAAGAAAAGTCTCATTGACTATGTTATTGTTGATAGTGTGTTTTCTCTCTTGTGCAGGACAGCAGAGTGCACAGAGGATATGAAATTGGAAGTGATCACTATTTAGTCTTGAGCAGGATAAAATTGAATTTCACATTGAAAAGAATAACATGGAAGAAAGTTTTAAAGGGAATAAAAGTTGAACAGCAGACTAAAATACACAAAGATTATTGAATAAAAAATGAAAGGATTTGAGAACAGGAACCAAACTTTAGAGATTCAGTGGCAAACCTTGGAGAAAACCTTGAATGATTCATGCAAAGAGGCATGTGGTGAGGTTGTCTGCAAGGATAGCAAAAACAGAACTCTATGGTGGACACAGGAAGTTAAAGAGGCAGTGAAGGAAAAGAAAAAAGCATATCAAAAGTTCCTGGCAAATAAGTCAGCTTGTGCTCTTCGAGAATACAGAGACAAATGTAAAAAAGCTAAACACTGCGTAAAACTAACTAAACAAAAGTCATGGAAGAACTTTGGCAAGAACATAGAAAATAAATATCAAGCAGGTGGCAAAATATTCTGGAGATTGTTGAAGAAGCTTAGAAATGGAGGAAAGAGTACTGTAAAAGTAGTTTAGAGATGACAAAGGTGACATGAAAACTGGAGAAAACGATATCCTTGAAGTATGGAGTAATTACTTCGAGCAATTGCTAAATGAAACAAGCAGTGAAAGCACAGTGGTAAGAAACACTCAACAGGCATAGTCAGGAATACATATCCATACTTGAAGTAGAAAAAGCCATCAAAGGCTTAAAATGTGGAAAGGCAGCAGGAGTAGATGATATCCGACCAGAAATGCTGAAGTATGGTGGTATAAAAGTCTTGCAGTGGCTGCACTGCATAGTTCAGAAGGCCTGGAGAGAGGGTTGAATTCCCGATGATTGGAGTAGAGCTCTCATTGTACCCGTATATAAAAAGGGAAATAAAACTAAATGTGAGAATTACAGAGGTATTTCCCTACTGAGTGTTCCTGGTAAGATATATGCAAATATACTTGAGAAACGGTTGAGAAGAATTGTAGAAGAAAAGCATGGTGAAGAACATGCTGTATTCTGGCCAAATAGAGGCTGTCAGGACTAGATCTTCACTTTAAGACTTCACTTTAGTGGAGAAATCATGGGAATATAACAAAGATCTCTATTTGAGTATTGTAGATCTGGAAAAGGCATATGATAAGGTGTCAAGAGAGAAGCTACTCAATACGCTACAGTTATATGGTGTCAATGGGACATTATATCACGCCATACTTAGAGTTTATTTGAGTTGCAAGTCAGCAGTTAGAATTGAAGGAAGTACAGAAAGATGGTTTAACATTAAATCTGGTGTGAGACAAGGATATACATTATCCCCTCTGTTATTCGTTATCTAAATGGATCACATTATGAAGGAAAGTGGTATTAAACATGATATCAAAATGGGAGATGTTAATGTCAGCTCTTTGCGTTATGCAGACGATGTTATACTTATCAATAAATCCACTACAAGTCTGCAAGATTTCTTGACTAAATTGAATAACTGTTGTAATAGATATAGTATGAAGGTCAGCAATAAAAAGACAAAGACAATGAAAATAGGCAGAATCGTTGAAAATGTCAACTGCATTGTGAATGGAGAAGAACCTGTGGAACAAGTAAAACATTTCAGCTATTTAGGCACGATTTTTACTGAAGATGGTAAATTAAATATGGAAATAGACAACAGAATCAATAAAGCTGGTAGAGAAGGAAATCAATTGAATAAATTCATATGGAATAAGAAAGAAATTAGTCAGAATACTAAATTAGTTGTATACAAGACAGTGTTCAAACCAGTTTTAACTTATAGATCTGAGAGCTGGGTCAGAAGTAAAACAATTGACCAAAGACTAGAGATGACAGATATGAGAACGCTGAGAAAGATTAGAGGCGTGAACAGATGGCATCAATGGCAATATAATATTAAAATCGAGGATATTAGGAAAGAACTTGACATTGTCGGCATCCAGGAATGCATTAGCAGAGATAATATCATGTGGTATGATCACTTAAACAGAATAAATGGGGAAAGATTAGCAAAACAAGTGTTCTCTCCCAGGTTGGCAGGAAATGACCCAGAGGAAGACCAAGATATAGGTGGATTGATACAGTACAATGTGCCTTAGGCGACAGAAATATGAGATCTGATAATATTGGAGTCTTCACAAGTAACAGACTGATCTGGAGGAAAATTGTAGATAGGAAGTTAGTAATGATGTAAATTTTTCATGTAATACTATCATATCCTGTATACCCCTTGAGGGTATATGGCAGGAATTTGATCATGATGATGACATCTGCACTATTAATAATAACCCTTCCCAGCTTCACATCATCAGCAAACAACTGAATATCCCCCTGCAATCCACTGATAATGTCAATGATATAAAGGTTAAACAATATAGATCTCAGTACTGAGCCCTGTGGGACCCCACTTGTGACCATCTGCCTCCTTGAAACTTCCCCACCATACACAACTCTCTGATACCTATCAGACAGCCAATCCTGAATCCAGCTGACCAACCTGACATCCAAACCCATGTGCTGCAACTTAAATATCAGCTTATCATGTGGCACCCTGTCAAATACCTTCGCTAAATCCAAGAAAATTGCAGTATATGCCTTAACATCATCTACTGCTCTTGTAACTTTATTATAAAAAGCCAACATATTACTAAAAGAAGAGCGCTCCCTCAAAAATCAATGTTGACTTTTACAGATAACATTACCCTCATCTGCCCAATGGTGTGCAGTCCCTAACTAATTTCTCCAAGATCTCAACAACTACTGATGACACACAAACTGGCCTATAATTAGATACTTCCAGTCTGCTACTGCCCTTATGCAATGGCACTATCTTACCATCCTTCCATTCCCTGGGCACCTTTCCCGTAGCCAGACTTTCAGTGAAAAGCAAGGTCAAAGGAGCTGTCAGTTCTTTAGCACATTCTCTCAAAACTCATCGTGAAATACCATCCAGTCCTCAAGCTTTACTGACATCCAGAGTACTCAGTATTTGGAAAACATTCTCCTCCTGCACCTCTAAACCTCGAACCTGCCCTATTCCTATAGTATTAAAATTAACTCCTCCAGTAATACACCAATAAAGTGTTTATTGAACAAATCCACTATGTCCTCTGGATAAGTCACTCTATTCCCATTTTTATCCCACAATGTCATTCTTCCACAATCATTTCTCCTCCTACTGGCCACATAGCTAAAAAATTCCCTAAGATTTTCTTTGGATCTTATGGTATTCCAGTTTCACCTTCCTTACCATACTAGTAACTCTCCTGGCCTATGTCTCATATTCTTCATGCATCTGCTCTTCACCTGTCTCCTTATATCTTTTTCATAGCCTCTTTTTCACATGCAGCTCCTTTTGAATATTGTTTGTCATCCACTTTACACCAAATTGTGTCCTCTTCTTCACTTGTGGTATACAACTTACCATTGCTGCTAACAAATATTCTTTAACAATTTCCCACACACTAATGATATTCCGGTCTTCCAATTCCTCTCTCCATGAAACTTCCCGAAGTTGACGTCGAAGACTATTATAATCACCTGCTTTATAAATCCACATACGTTCCTGTCTCTGATACTCCTGCACGTCTATTCATTTTCCAAGTCAAAACCATATGGTCACTCTCTCCAACTGGTGGGAGAGATGTCATCTCAGTTATTATCAACTCTTCTGATGCAATGATCAAAACCAAAACTCTTGAACCTCTTGTTCCCTCTATTACATGTTGCCTAAGATATTTGTCCCTCAAGAATTCTAGAAATTCCATTCCCTTATTGCTACATGCATCTTCCTCTCCCCAATTTATACTGCTGTAGCTAGAGTCTCCCATAACAATCATTCTTCTTCCACTTGCCAAGCTCAACTGTCTAAACATCTCCTGGTCCCCACCCTCTGTGCTCCTTGGTTTGTAGCAACATCCACTAAATATCCCATCTTGCCTATCTCTACCTCACACCATATGCTTTCAAAATCATTAGTGTCACTGCCTTCCAAAGCCTCCATTCTTAGAGGATATAAGTCGTCACTTATCATAAGCAGTACTCAACCACCACGCCATCCTGCCGAAAAATGGTGTACCCTGCTACTTCTATTCCTGTTATTATATTCTCTTCTGTCAACCACGTCTCAGCGATCCCAATAATCTATGGCCGGGCTGATGCTATCAGCACCACCAATTCCTCTCCTTTATTCCAGATACTCCTGGCATTAGTATAAAGCATAAAAATGCCACTATTTCTATACCCAGCATTATCCCCTCTAGGCTCCACTGGACTCAGCATTACCTGATGTTGTCCTCCTTCTCCCAAGTACCCTTTGCAGTGTTTATTGTAACTATGAAAGGGTTTGAGGAAAAGTATGTGCAAAACTTGACTGGCCTGAACAGAACTTTGGAACAAACTGGAACATCAATGTAGGCCAGACCAATGGACTTAACAAAAGCATGGACCAGGTGGTCATGTTGAAGGAAGAATGGTCCAAAATATCTGATCCAAGTGTTATGAAAATGCCTGAGCTCAGTTTCAAGGGCTATGTCATTTGAACAAATAGCTCTAGCTTGCTCTGTGTGTGTTTAGAGGATGCCATACTGTTGGGATGGTAATGTGATTGCTTAGGTAAATACCTCTCAGTGTGTGTGTGTGTGTGTGTGTTTTCTATAAGTGGAAAATGATAATGAACTATTAGGTAGTCGTGTTACTAGTGAATATGTCAAGAATGGGAATACTTAGGGCAGGCATTCCCAACCCTATGCCTGCGGGAACCATGGTGCCCATCGACCAATTTGTGTGTGCCCGCCACTGTTCAACCGTATGCCGTATAGTTTGAAATAATCACGTGCACATCACGCAACAATTCATGGCATGCTATATGACTCATGATTTAATGACACATGATGAGTATTAAACCATACAATGTAAAGTAGATGCACATTCGAAGCTGTTCATTATCTGTTGCTAGTTATATGTGCATAATTTTAACGGTGTCTTGTACTTAAATTTTTGAAATATTTTGATTTTTAATCCTGAAATGAGTGAATCGAGTAAAAGACAACGAACCTATAATTTTAACACTGACTGGGAGGAAACATATAGTTTCTTTAATTTTAAAGATAATTGTGTTTGTTTGTTGTGCAACAGTAGCGTTGCAATTCCGAAAAAACATAATGTTGAACGTCACTTCCAGACAATGCATGCCACTTTTAATACGAATTATCCACTTAAATCTGAAATAAGAACAAAAAAAATAAATCAACTAAAATCGAACCTGTCTGCCCAACAGTCGGTTTTCACTAGACATGTGGTAACATCTAATAATGCCACCACTGCTTCTTTAAAAATTTCTCACATGCTCGCAAAGAAGAAAAAACCATTCCAAGATGGCGAGTTGTTAAAAGAAGCATTTTTGACTGGTGCGAATTGTTTATTTGAGGGATTTTCTAACAAACGTGAGATTATGTCAGCAATACAAGATTTACAATTGTCAAATAACAGTCACAATTAGAATACATGTAATTTCAATGGACATACAAACTCAGTTAAAAAGTGACTTGGAAATATGTAACTGGTTCTCTTTACAATTTGACAAGTCAACATACGTATCAGATACAGCACAGTTAGCAGTTATGGTGAGAATGGTATTTAGTAACTTCACTGTAAAAGAAGATCTACTGAAAATATTACCCATGAAAGGATGAACAACAGGTGAATATATTTATAATACATTCAGAATATATGCCAAGTCGATAGATATGCCTTTGAACAAGCTGTTTGCGATAACTACTGATGGGGCACCAGCAATGGTTGGCAATATCAATGGATTTATTGCACTCTGCAAGAAAGATCATTCATTTCCAAACTTTATGTCCTACCACTGTATTATTCACCAGGAAGCTTTGTGCAGTAAAATACTGCCCTTTGGACATGTTATGAAAGTTGTTACAAAAATAATCAACTCCATTCGAGCAGCCCCTTTGCAGCACCAACTTTTCAAGGCTCTATTGCAAGACATTTAAGATAAAAGAACCTGATCTCATCCTGCATACTGAAGTACGTTGACTCAGTAAAGTCCTTACAATATTTTTAAGCTTAATTGAAAAAATAAAAAATATCTTCACGTCAAAAGTGAAAATTCTGATGAACTAAATGACGTCTGCTGGCTGTTGGATTTATGTTTTCTCACAGACATCATGGAAAAATTGAATTCTTTAAATTTGGAGTTGCAAGGAAAAGAGAGACATGTTGCTAAAATGATAGGCTTTGTAAACTCATTTAAAGTAAAACTGGATTTGTGGATATCACATCTGCAGATGGGATCTCCTGTTCATTTCACAAATATGAAACAAATGGTAGGCGATAGTGAATTTAACTTGCCACCATTTGTTAAACATCTTCAAGTGCTTAAAGAACAGTTTGAAAAGAGATTTCAGGAATTTACTATCATGGAGTCAATGATCTCCTTTTTTATCAATCCTTTTACTTGACAAGTAAATATAATGGAAATAGCTGCATGCATTTGCAAAGCTTGTTCAAGTAAATGCTGAAGAACTGGAGCTAGAAATTTTGGATCTTCAGAATGACATTTCGCTAAAATCCCATATAACAGATGAAAACGTATGGAATCTAGTGGATAGAAAATTGTTTCCATTCTTAAAAAGAGCAGCATACAAGATAAAATCGTTTTTCGGTTCCACATACCTTTGCAAATCATTGTTTTCAACCATGAATATTATAAAATCAAAATATAGATCACGATTCACTAATGAGCATCTTGATGATTGTTTAAGAACTGGAATATCATCATATTCTCCTAATTATGATGAAGCACTGGCCAATGAAATGCAATGCCAAAGATCACACTAACTTACATATATATATTTAAATTTTTATATAATGTAAACTTTGTATGTATTCATTTAACAAAAGAATTCAAAAAATTTGTTTGAAAAAATGGATGGTGCCCGTCGCCCTACCAGTATTTTAGAATGTGCTCTACGAAACAGAAAGGTTGCAAACCCCTGACTTAGGGAATTACTTTCTTTTTCTACAACAATGTGTATTTTTGGATGTTGGCTGTTTAGATGCTAAAAATGTATCGAATGTACCAACCAAATATCACCATATGTAGTTAAACTATTAGTTTACGTATGCTTGTGTTGAGTGCTTGTTTTTATTGGGTGGTGGAAGGAAAACAGGACAACCCACTGCAGTACCACCTAGCTCTAGCTGTTTGTATATTTTTCCTTTCCATGTAAAATAACTAGAATAAATTGTGAATCTGGGTAATTCATACATGTCAGAGGAGAAATGTGGTTAATAAGGTCAAGGTTCTCTTTTAAACGTACACTGATAAACAATAAAGTAATGTCAAGGCTGACGTTACTTCATTGTTTGATTCTGATATCAGAATCTGTCAGGATTAGAATTTTTTATTAATGTTTTAAAGTGAAGAGGATTTTAATAAATGAGGGAAAATGCTTGTGATGGGGGAAAAGTTTGAACACAAAGATGGAGCTGTCGATGCTGTCAACTACTGGACAAGGGTGGGGTAGGATGGGGAGTTAGGTTTGTGAATTTCTTTACGCCAGGATATAACTTTTTTTTTTTTTTTATTAAAAATAAGCTGCATTTTGGACAGACTGGTAGATCAGTAAACACTTGCCACATTGATTTCATCTGCAATCATCTCTATGGCAAGTTGGGACTGGTAAAACATGCTCTGGATATTCCTTCAAAAAAGATTAAATGGAAGAGACATCTATGCTACACAGAAATCACTACAGGTCTGAGAGACTATTTTTAAAATCAGAATCAGCTATGAATCACTCCCCAGCCTTAGCAAGTATGGCTGCATCCATTTGCCAGAGATCTGAGAAAACAGTCCTTCTGAGATCAAATATAGCCTGATTTCTCCAAATTAACTTTATGGTTATCCACCCATTAGGATGGGGAGGCATCTCGTTAGCACATTAGTTCTGGTTTCATTACAACCTGAACTGTTTTTACAAAACTATCTGAGTGCTGTGTGCTTGTCACAAATGCATCTTGTGCTCTCAAGGAGGAAAGAAAACCTAGAAACATTAGCAAGATCAATAAATTAATTAGATTTTTTTTTTCTCTTGTTGTTTGTACTGTGAAGCACTGTTATGAATACAACTGCACTAGGGTTTTATGATACCATATTGATGAGACAGGAATATGATTGGAAAGTTTGTGAATGTATCTACATGTCTCAGTAGATTTTCTGTATAGTGAGAAAGAAAGAAAGAATATTGCTAGAGAAATGAGCAAGTAAAATATCCTGAGTTGTTTATTATTTTAACGGTATAATAGAACACAGAAACTAAGTAAATAATTAATTTATTAACTTGATGCTGATATTTCGCTGGTATTATAACCAGCATCTTCAGAGCACAAAATGTGCTCTGAAGTCTGTCCACATGGAATCTGTCCACACGTAAAATATCCTGAGGTCTACTTTGTGTTGTTTTTCACTCAACCAAACTTTAATACATGAGCTTCAACCAGTGCTAAGCCTAAACACGATACAGACTTGATGATCCAATTTTTTTTAATTTTTTTTTTTTAAACCAACATTCCCTTGATGCATACCTTACAATCTCCCATCCCAAGGCTTTTTCTTCCTGATGTAGTTTATTTTATTTTTATTTTGTGATGTGTCATGGTTATTTTAGTTGGGAAAACAAGATCTACAAGCAAATCAAAGGCACTCACTGTAATGGAGAATTCACTTTTTCCTTGTCTGGCTAACTGCTATTTAGAAAACTCTGAGAAAGAACTGTTTTCAACTATGCCATAGTACCCTACTCTGAATAAGAGCTCATTAACTTCATTTATAAAAAAATCAGTATTTCCACACTTGGATAAAAAATTCATAACAAAAATTGAAAAATTACCCTTTCAAGATGATCTACTTCCTCTAATTTTTGATGACACCCTTAACTGGTCTGTTCACCAGAAGCACATACTTACGGAAGAATTCAGTAGGCAACAGAAACATGGCATATAACCACTAAATGATAGAGCCCACTCACTTTGTTCCACTAACTCAGCATTGCTATCGTCATCATCACAGTCCTGATTAGCCAAGTGGATAGTACCTTCAAATCTGACCAACAGTTTGCGAGTTCAAATACCACTGTAATCAGGGATGTTTATGAATGTCTTTATGTATTATGAATTTCACCACCCAGTGTGAGATTACTGTCTTGCTTATTGGAGGCATGAAGTAAGTTTTGTATTTGGTCTATAGCAGAGGTTCTAGATTATCTGACTCTTAGCTCACACAAGGTACTAATAGTCTGGTAGGTTTACACAATCATTCATGGGTATTATTTGCATAAACACACACACACACATATATATACGAAAGAATGATCATTAACTCGGTTAACATACATATTTTTATGAAAAATTGAATGACTAGAACCGAGATTTAAGTAAAAAGGTTTTAATATAAAAACACAACTAGTTTCGGCCTGTAACAGCCTTCATCAGGTGACATTCTTCTTCTTCTTCTGCAGCTTCTCCCACTTAAGTGGGGTCACTGTTGATGATGAGTCTCCTCCACATCCTCCTGTCTTGGGCTGTCACCACATCCAAGTTCTTCATCCTCAAGTCCTCTTCTACCAGCTCCCTCCATCTCTTCTTTGGCCGCCCACGCATCCTCCTTCCTTGCACATCCATCTGCATGACCCTTCTTCCCACATATTCGTCCTCCCTCCTCATCACATGACCAAAACATCTCAACCTTGCTTCCTATATCTTCTCTCCTAAATTCGTAACTGTCACTGTTCTCCTCACAGTCATTTCTCAGACGATCCTTTCTGGTCACACCGCACATCCACCTAAATATTCTCGTCTCTGCTACTTCCATCCTGCTGATGTTATTTTTCCTCAGGGCCACAGTTTCTATAGCATACGTCATTGCTGGCCTCACTACTGTCCTATAGATTTTGCTTTTCAGATTGATCGGCACCCTCTTATTGCATAACACTCCAGCCATCTCCCTTCAGTTCCTCCAACTCGCTTGTATCCTGCATCCCACTTCCTTCTCAGCTCCTCCATCTTCTTCCACTGTTGAACCTAAGTATCTAAAGTCCCTCACCTTCCTGATGACATTTCCTTCCAGCTCCAGGTCTGTCTTCTGGCTGCCGGCCACCGTGCAACACATATACTCTGTCTTACTTCTGCTCAGTCTCATACCTCTCTCTTCCAGTACTTTTCTCCATCTTTCCAGTTTAGTTCCCGCTTCTTCTCTTGAATCTGCACACAGCAAGATATCATCTGCATACAACATTGTCCAAGGCGCATCTTTTCTCACCTCCTCCGTCACTACCTCCATCACAATGTTAAACAGAAATGGACTTAATGCTGACCCTTGATGCAAGCCAACTGTTACTTAAAAACTTTCTGTCTGTCCCAGAGAGGTCCAAACACTTGCCTTCACATTTCTGTACATTTCCCGCACCAACCTGACATATTTCTCCGGAACCTTCTTCTCCCTCAGACACCTCCAGACTTCTTGCCTTGGCACTCTATCGTATGCTTTCTCCAGATCAATAAATGCCAGATGTAGCTCCCGTTGTTTCTCTCGAAACTTTTCCATCATCTGCCGTAACCCAAAGATAGCATCTGTTGTTGATCTACTATGCATGAAGCCAAATTGTTCCTTTGCAATCTCCACCTCCTTACTCAATCTACCATCAAGAACCCTTTCTTGGATTTTCATTGTGTGGGACATCAACTTTATTCCTCTGTAATTTTTACAGTCTTGTGCATCCCCTTTACCCTTGTAGATGGGGACAAGAGTACTCTCCCTCCATTCCTCGGGTATATTTTCCTGTTGGCAAACTTTCACGAACAGGTCCAACAGCAGGTCAATTCCCTCTTCCCCCAGTGCCTTCCATGCCTCCACTGGAATCCTGTCAGGGTCCACTGATTTCCATTCCTCATCCTCTTCATGGCCTCTGTCACTTCCACTCTACTGATGTTCTGCACCATCCCCTCAGAAGGCTGCCCATCTTCTCTGTGAGTCCTTGCATTTTCCTCATTCAAAAGTCCCTCAAAGTATATTCTCCATCTGTTTCTTATGTCCACATCCCTCCATAATACTCTTCCTTCAGCATCTTTGATCTGCCTCACATGTAAGATGTCTTTTGCTGCTTTATTTCTACATTTTGCTAGTTGGTAAATTTTTCTCTGTCCTTCCTTTGCTTCTAATTGATCATACAGATCTTGATATGCCATGGCCTTCACCTGTGCCACAACTCTCTTGGCTTCTTGCTTTCTCTCTCTATATACCTCTGTCCTCTTTCACTCGACTCATCCTACTTCTGCTTTGCCTTCCTCTTAGCTGTTACTGCCACTTGTACATTATTATTCCACCACCAACCCATTATAAAATGACATTATAAAAGAGAAAAAAAAGAAAAAACACTAAACACTGAAGGTTAAAAGACTATGAACAACATAGAGAGTCTCTATACATAATTAGCATGAAAACATTGTAGTTGTATTTAAAGCTGTTCTTTCGTTTGTTGCATTGTTGGAAGAGTGCGTGCTTGCAGCATCACGTGAACGCCAGTACATGATTACAGCTGAATGACTATCTGGGAGGTTGTAGCTCAAGTTATTATTTAGATGAACAGGATTGAAGATGATTTCTCTAGATTCCACGATTTTTCTCTCTAGTTCATCTTTGCAACATTCATCATCAAAAAAAAAAAAAAAAAAAGTTATTTTTATTTATTTTTTTTATAATGTCACCCGATAAAGGCTGTTGCAGGCCGAAACTAGTTGTGTTTTTATATTAAAACCTTTTTACTTAAATCTTGGTTCTAGTCATTCAATTCTTCATTAAAAAAAAAAAAAAAAAACTTTCTATATATATATAGAAAGTATTTTACCTTGGGTATAATAAATGTTAAAGATACCAAGCTATTTTAAACTTGGTTTTACTCCATTTCCCAAGTAAGCAAACAGACAAACAAGTCAAGTTTGTGCCTGCACGTATTGGAAGTCTAGCTGACCCTCAAAGTAGTGCAAGTCAAGGCAACTCATGGTAAAAGTGGAATAAGCTCTGATCACTATTCTTAATATTTACCCTTAATGCACAGCCCATCTCCTTGAGGAGATATAAGATACTATGTATTAAAGGCAAGGGGCCACTACCCAGACCGGTTTTGACCTTTATCGAGGTCTCATCAGTGGGAGCCAGGCTAGAAATACCAAGATTTTAGTAGTACAGAGCTTATAAGTATTTTACCAGAACAAGTTACCATAAGGTGTTTTAACCTTATTAAATAAAAATCTCTGGATGAGATATAAATGTAGAAAGTATTCTAAAGTAAGATTTAGCTGAACTTATTTTACCTGGTCATCTGCACTTGGAGATATTACAACACTAGCATCATCACTTTCTATAATATTCTCCAACCCTTAAAAAAGAAAAAAAAAATCAAATAGAACTTTTATACATTGTATAAAACATTTTACAACAAAATGTATGCATATTATAGTGTCTACAGCAAGTTTTGTTCACTGAGCATGCTGAAGCACAAATTCAGGAAAACTTAAGCAATTAAGTTGGAAGCAAGTGAGTTTGCGTGAAGGCACTCAAGAGACGAGTGAATGTGGGAATGACTAAATGCAGGATCTAGTCTCCCAAACAAAAATCTTGAATAGGATAGTCAATACAGGAAGTAAAGGTGGGTGGGAACCTAAAGGGATGTTGCAGTTTCTATATATTAATGCTAGAAGTATCAGGAACAAGGAGGAGGAGTTTTTGGTACTGGTTAGTGCAACCTCGACAAAAGTTATAAGTAGACTTACCATAAAATTTTTTTTTTTTTTTTTATCAAACCGGGACATTTTTGAGAGTTTGCTCAAAACAGAAAGTAACGTCTTCTACGCTAAGTACTTATGATTCAAAAGGCTAAATAACGGAGTAGTTAACAAAAAAAAAAACATTTCGTAGTAATAATTTTTAATTACTCTTAACTGAACATAACTTATTATTAAAAAGTTATTAATATTTATCACTAGCGTGAACTTTCTTTAAAAATTCTTTGTTATTTTTAATTGCGTCGAAAAATTCACTACAATTTATTTCACTATTAAGTTTGCAGCACAATACAGCTTTTACTGTTGATTCAGCCATTCTACCTCTTTCTTCAGACTATATATTATTCATTATTGAGAATATCCTTTCAACAGGCGAAGATGTGCCTAGCAGGCTGAAAATGTATTCTATAATTTGGACAAGATTGGGCAACAAAATGTTCTTTTCTTTGAAATGACTGAATAGTTGTATCCATTTTTCTTCGCAACTTGTATTTTTCAAAATGTCATAGTCTGCCAACCAAAAAGCTTTTGCAATCACTACTTCATCAAACAGTTCATCCATGTTTATTGCATTATTTGCAAGAGTTTCATTAATTTTTTCACCTGAAGCTTCAATTTCCGACCAAGTAACCATATTTGCTGGCATATAAGACGTGCTTTTTTTCTTTGAAAATAGGTCTGAAAAACAGGATGCGTCTTATACGCCGACACTCAGTTTTTAATTATATACTTTCATTTCTGGAAATTTTCTCTGTTCCGAGTTACGCGATTTCTTTCTTGCTTCCTTGTGGTTGTGAGAGCATTCCAGCTATGTAGAGTTCAGTGGATGCACATGCACTGTCATTGATGATCACAGCTGTGTTCATGTTCATTTAAATTTTCCAATTGTTGTCATAGTTGTTGTAAACGGTGATAAATTTCTGCCATTAAATTTTCTCTAAATTCCTTGGTAAATTATGGCTGAAAAAAGTCGCCATTGCCAGAATATTGCATACAAGCTATGTGTGATTACGTGTGCTAAAGAACATGGAAACAGGGCTGCAGAGAGGCATTTCGGGCTCTCCCCAACTGAGAAAATGATAAGAACTTGGCAGAATCAGGAAGAGGATCTAAAAAAAGCAACTCATAATAAACATAACCATCATCATCATCATCATCATCAAATTCCTGCCATGTACCCTCAAGGGGTGTACAGGATATGACAGTACTACATGAAAAAATTACATCATTACTAACTTCCTATCTACAATTTTCCTCCAAATCAGTCTGTTACTTGTCAAGACTCCAACATTATCAGATCTTATATTTCTATCGTCTAAGGCACTTTGTACCGTATCAATCCACCTATATCTTGGTCTTCCTCTGGGTCGTTTTCCTGCAAACCTGGCAGAGAACACTTGTTTTGCTAATCTTTCCTCTCCCATTCTATTTAAGTGACCATACCATCTGAGATTAGCTCTGCTAATGCATTCCTGGATGCTGACAATGTCAAGGTCTTTCCTAATATCCTCATTTTTAATATGATATTGCCATTGATGCCATCTGTTCACGCCTCTAATCTTTCTCAGGACTCTCATATCTGTGGTCCCTAGTCTTTGGTCAAGTATTTTACTTCTGACCCAGCTCTCAGATCCATAAGTTAAAATTGGTTTGAACACAGTCTTGTATACAGCTAATTTAGTGTTCCGACTAATTTCTTTCTTATTCCATATGAATTTATTCAATTGACTTCCCACGATACCAGCTTTGCTGATTCTGTTGTCTATTTCTATATTTAGTTTACCATCTTCAGTAAAAACTGTGCCTAAGTAGCTGAAATGTTTTACTTGTTCCACAGGTTCTCCACAACACAGTTGACATTTTCAATGATTCTGCCTATTTTCATTGTCTTTGTCTTTTTATTGCTGACCTTCATACCATATCTATTACAACAGCTATTCAATTTAGTCAGAGAATCTTGCAGACTTGTAGCGGATTTATTTAGAAGTATAACATCATCCGCATAAAGCAAAGAGCTGACATTAACATCTCCAATTTTGATATCAGGTTTAATACCACATTCCTTCATAATGTGATCCATATAGATAATGAATAACAGAGGGGATAATGTACATCCTTGTCTCACACCAGATTTAACACTAAACCATCTTCCTGTACTTCCTTCAATTCTAACTGCTGACTCACAACTCAAATAAAGACTAAGTATTGCTTGATATAATGCCCCATTGACACCATATAACTTCAGCGTATTGAATAGCTTCTCTCTTGGCACCTTGTCATATGCCTTTTCCAAATCGACAAAACTTAAATACAGATCTTTGTTATATTCCCATGCTTTCTCGACTATTTGTCGTAAAGTGAAGATCTGATCCTGACAGCCTCTATTTGGCCTGAATCCAGCTTGTTCTTCACCAAGCTTTTCTTCCACAATTCTTCTCAACCGTTTCTCAAGTATACTTGCATAGATCTTGCCAGGAACACTCAGTAGGGAAATACCTCTGTAATTCTCACATTCAGTTTTATTTCCCTTTTTATATATGGGTACTATGAGAGCTCTACTCCAATCATCGGGAATTCATCCCTCTGTCCAGACTTTCTGAACTATGCAGTGCAGCCACTGTAAGACTCTTATACCACCATACTTCAGCATTTCTGGTCGAATATCATCTACTCCTGCTGCCTTTCCACATTTCAAGCCTTTGATGGCTTTTTCTACTTCAAGTATGGATATGTATTCCTGACTGCATGCCTGGTCAGTGTTTTTTATCACTGTGCTGTCATCACTGCTTGTTTCATTTAGCAGTTTTTCAAAGTAATTACTCCATACTTCAAGGATATCTTTTTCTCCTGTTTTCATTTCACCTTTATCATCTCTAATTCCTTTTACAGCACTCTTTCCTCCATTCCTAAGCTTCTTCAACAACCTCCAGAATATTTTGCCACCTTCTTGATATTTATTTTCTATATTCTTGCCAAAGTCCTCCCATGACTTTTGTTTAGCTAGTTTTACACACTGTTTAGCTTTCTTACATTTGTCTCTGTATTCTGTAAGAGAAAAAGCTGACTTATTTGCCAGGAACTTTTGATATGCTTTCTTCTTTTCCTTCACTGCCTCTTTAACTTCCTGTGTCCACCAGGGAGTTCTGATTTTTTTATCCTTGCACACAACCTCACCACATGCCTCTCTGGCAGAATCAATCAATGTTTCCTTCAGAGTTTGCCACTGAATCTCTAAGGTTTGATTCCTGTTCTCAAACTCATAGGTAAAATTTGGTCTAGGCGCCCTGGTGGACTGTTGAAGAAGCCTGCCTTGCTAGTATAGGATCAGTTTTGTTCTCACAGAACAGATGCTAAAAATAAACTCAAGAAATTGAAAACTTAGCTGTAATTCCAGGAGGTCTAACTAGTCAGCTTCAGCCTTTATATGTCTGTATTAATAAACCATTTTGACGAAGAAGATTAAAAGGTGGGTACTCTTTCCTAGTTAGATTAGGTATTTGTTGAAAGTAGACCGACTTATTACTTTATATTTGAAATACTGTAAATTCATTATAATATTCAGTGATAAAGTTTTTTCCTAAAAAATGTGTACAAAAAAGGGGTTGCGTCTTATAGGCCAGTGCGTCTTATACGCCGGCAAATACGGTAATTCATTGTTGTTTATCCAAGTAAAAGATTCTGCTCCACAAAACTGTTTTCCCAAAGCTCAATGTAAGAAAGACATTGGTCATAAAATTTTGTAAACTCTTGTAGTATTGTATTAATATTAATACTTCCATTATCTTCCAGTATTCTAAAAAGCTTTTTTGCTTCTTGAGGTATAAATTTATTATCACGCCAATGCAAGCTGGAGTTCAGAGGAGGAGCATATTCTTGCTGCCCATGAAGTTCGTTTGGTGGTGTTAGGAACTTAAATTGGGCTTTGGCTGATGTGCTGCCTCATTGTACTTTTCATGATATTAAAAGTCATCGAAGACTAACAGGTTGCAAACAGCTTGTTAATGAGCTTACAGAACTTTCTAGGAATGGTGGGATGGGTAATATTTCCATATCTCCCACCCTGCCTTCCATTCCTACTCAACATGAAGTTAATTTTCGACAAACAGATTTAGCAACAAAGGCTCTGATTTCCAAGTTAGCATCAGCTTTAGACCATTAACCTCTATCTGAATATAATCAAATAACTCTTAAAGACATTATTCGTGTTCATTTTAAGCATGATATCACCAGTAAACTTCAAGATCATCTCCAAAATGTATTTTCTCAGCAGCAGCATCAGCCTCAACAACCAAGACATCCCCCACCCTCGAAGTCCACCTTCACGTAGACGATTGAGGAAGAGGGCTTATGCAGAAATGCAAGCATTATATAAGAAGAACTGTGGGGGGGTGATGCAAAAACTATACCGATGGGGGATCTCTACCTCTCTCTCCGAAGAACAGCACAAAGATTTTGTGGAGTTTTGGAGTACTGTTTTCTCCACTTCACCACTGAATTTACCTGATCAAGCCAGCCTTGTGTGCTTGGGTCTGTCCCTGAATCAGCCATTTGTTCTCCCGCATCACATGAAGAAACTGAATCAGCTTTACACCCTAGTAATTCAGCATTTCTGGCCATGATGGCTTTCCAGTGTCACATTTAAGAAAAGTGCATATTCAGATCCTTCAAGATCTTCTGAACATTTTCCTATCAACTAAAGTTATTTCACCTTATTTATGGAACTCAAGAACTATATCCCAAAGAAGGATACAAGATCCTGCAGATTACAGGATCTTCGACTTTATCATAAAGTGTTAGTCAACAGACTGCAAAAGTGTATCCAACATGATGTTTTGGCAGAGAGCCTTTGTCCCTTCAGATGGCTGTGCTGAGAACATCTATAATATATTCATTCTGCCTTCCTTTCTGATTCCCACCGATGTCTTAAGCCTTTGTTTATGGCTTCCGTGGACTTTTAAAGCTTTTGATAGTGTTTCTCTTACTGCTATTTTAAGACCACTACCTACTGCAGGCTGTCCAGATTCTATCTTTCATATGTTTTAGAGTTATACTCTAATAATTCTCTAACTATTAACATTGGAGCCTGTGCGACTTCTATTCCCGCACTTCAGGCTGTTTGCCAAGGTGACCCTCTATCCTCTCTTTTCTTCAACTGCATCATTGATGATTTTCTTCGTTCTCTACCTAATCATATTGGTTACTCACTTGATGCTTCTTCTTTTGATGCTATAGCCTTTGTGGATGACCTAATTCTCGTGCCTCCACTTAGGTAGGTCTGCAGGAACTCCTTGACCAAGTAGTAGACTTCTTTCATGTTAGAGGTCTTACCATAAATGTGGAAAAGTTCTGCTCATTAGCACTTGACCATTCGGGGCATGACAAAAAGCTAAAAGTCGAAAATCTCAAGTTTTTCCTGCACGGTAGGCCACTACATTGCCTTTACTGTCCTGAAGGAATGGAGATACCTTGGTAACATCTTTACACCATAAGAATGGTCTTCTATTCCCTTCTCTTTAAATGCTTTGTCATTTTTAAGAAAAGCTCCTCTCAAACCACAGCAAAGGCTTTTCCTCCTTTCAAATTATTTGCACCCTAGGTACTATCATATGTTGATACTCGGGCATACCTATATCTCAGTACGGTCCCAAATGGAAAGGGCTATTCGCTCTGCCATTCGTTCATGGCTTAGGCTTCCTTTAGATGCCCCCGATGCCTATTTTCATGCCAAAGTGAAGGATGGCAGACTTGGTATCCCTTCCCTCAGCTGGCTTATTCCAAACCTCCATTATAATAGAATTAAGAAATTAGAAACATCGATTTCTCAAATTTGCAGAGATGCATTTCATTGTCCTGTTATCCAGGAAGACTTTCGGCATACTACAGGATGGACCAAGTATCAAGATTAACTGATAGAGACTGCATTGGCAAAGCATAAGAATCGGGCTACACAGCTATATAGCTCTGTCGATGGTGCATCACTTTATGGATCAAATTCAGTGCTCCCCCAGCATCAATGAATATGAGAAGGTACTAGACTCCTACCTGGTTACGAATTTATTAACTTAATCAGGGCTAGAATCAATGCCCTGCCCACAAGGGCCCACACAACCCGCAGCAGAGGCGATAGAAGTTGTAGGGGAAGGCTGCAGCTACAGTGAAACCGTTTCTCATATTGCCCAGTGTTGTTTTCAAAATCATGGTATTTGGGTGAAGCAGCATGATGCCGTGGTCTACATATTAAATAACCGGTTGAAAAACAAAGGTTGGGAGATTGCAGTTGAACTGCAATCTCCCAACCTTTGTTTTTCAACCGGTTTTTCAATCGGATGTTAGAAAGCCTGATTTAATTGCAAAGAATGATGAAAGAGTTATTGATATACAGATAGTGGGTACTGGGTGCCTACTTGTTGTCAGTCATAGGAACACGGTCTCATATTATGAGCAGAATATAGATCTTGCTCGACAAATTGAAGAGGAGTTTGGGGCAGCTCCTCATTTCACTAGTGCTACCATCTCCCTTCATGTTGTATGGTGCAATGAGAGTTACAGAAACAATTTCTATAGGCATTACTTTGGCAGACATTAAGATCTTGTTGTTTAGAGCTTTGTATGGCACACTGGTGGCATGGCATCGTCACCAACAAATGACTTATAGAATATCTTCTAGAATGAGGTGTTCATTACCAGCTAATAATTAATTAGTATCTAGGGATAAAATTTAGTTATTAAATTGTTAAGATTGATATTTTGCCTTGTTCACCAAGGCATCTTCTTGAGCACAAAGATATACACTGCCTGTGTGCACAGACACACCATTAGGAAGACTAATTGTACAAAAAGGCAAGATCCTGAAGTTGTGACTTTGCCCTCTGTGGATTCAGTGATAATATTTTGCTCATTTCACTGAAAATCTCATGATAATTGTCTCCCATAAAAGGGTAAGGTGAGGCAATCTTTTCTATTTAAATTTGAAGAATGTTATAGTTCTGTGGCAGATTTCAGGAACAGCCCCTAAGATTGATACCTGTTTCTATATAACGCCATGGGCATGGATGATTGTGATTGTCTGTGGAAATACCAGTGGTGGTCGGAGGTAGATGGCGTTGGTGTAGTGGCGGTCAGTTGGTGATTGAATGGTGGAGACAGAGTTGTAGAGCAGGTGCCCTCCTTTGATGAGTCCTTGGACTCCCAGGAGATGTAAAATAATAATAATAATAATCTCATACGATGTAGGATAGATCCTGATGTATTTTGACTTTGCCCCAATAGGAATTTGTACCCTATTGGGGCAAAGGCATCAGCCTTTGCACTGGTAGACCATAGTATATAGCACTGCATTTCAGTGTGAAGATTTATAAAATAACAAGGGTTAATCAGGTAGAAGTTAGATGGATAAGTAATATCATTAAGTATGAACTGAGAAGAAGAAAATGCTTAGAAGATATATAAGGAAAAAGGTGACCAGTAAACTCATGAACAGTACAAGGCTCAGAAAAGAAAGGTGACCAACATGGTAAGGAAGGCAAAATCAGATTACAAGAAGAATCAAGCCAAGAAAATCATAAAGGGTTATTTTGTTACACGGCAAGCACGAGGAAGAATAACTATGGTAGATTAAACTTAATGAGTGATGATGGTCACAAGGTGACAGAAGTAGATAAAATAGTTGAGTTACTGAGTGACCACTTTGCCACTGATGTGTCTGTCACATATGTGACAGACACTGATGCAAAAACAGAGGCGGAAGAAATGGAGCTTCTTAGGATATTGCAAAATCTCAATGTAAATACAGCTGTGGAATTAGATGGGATATCAGCTCGGGTTTTGCAAGAATGTGCAAAGGAATTGGCAATGCCTCTAACTAGGTTCTTTAAGTCTCAGCTCTGGTGGAGTTCCAAGGGCATGGAAAATGGCAAAACAATTCCCCTAATTCTGGAGATGCAGTCAGTTGCTTCTTAAGACATTTCTGTTCATTTGGAATGCACGGTCCACATTTCTATACATTTTTTTCACACCTATGGCAGAATAACAAGCTGTTACAGAATTACATCTCCTCTATAGGTGTAGATGTGTGTGTGTGTGTGTGTGTGTGTGCGTGCGCGCGCATACATACGGGATGTTTCAAATTAAAGTACCCCTATTCAGAGCAATCTGTAGAGAGAGAGAGAGAGAGAAAGAGAACCAGCAGACAAAATATCCTCAAACTAGGTGGGTACCCTAACTAGATCATGGGGAAAAGACTTTGACTATAAAAAAAAATTAGTTCAAAAAATGACTGATAGGAGGAATATGACACTGTGACTGGGAAAAAATTACATTAATGTGAGCCAAGTGGTATGTAATTATGAAATGATTCAGAACAAATGACAAATGAAGTTATTCAATTTTATCATTTCATAAAATAATACGATACAAAAAACATATCACAGAGCTGACAAGTTGCAAGGAGATCTGGATGATCAACAGACGTGATTTCAACGTGTAGACCTTTGTGCAGGACCAATACAATTACTATACAGAAAGATAATGTACCATTCACACCATATATCTAACATTTTGAAGCTTTTCTCTGGGCACTTTGTCATTTGCCTTTTCCAGATCAACCAAACTCAAATACTGACCCACGGTACATCCTTATGTTTTCTCAACTATTTGTATTAAGGTGAAAAATCTCATCCTGACACAATTTTTCTCAGTCTCTTCTCAGTATGCTTGCATAAATCTTACCTGAAACACTCACTAAAGGAATTCCTCTGTAATTCTCACATTCAAATTTAATTCCCTTCTTAAGGTGGACATTATGAGAACTACTTTAATCATCTCAAATTCAACCTCCTCCTCCTAACTATGATTTCTGGATTATGTAGTCCAGTTGTAAAACTTTTATACTCTATAACTGAGCATTTTTGGCTGAATATCATTCAGTCCAAATGTCTTTGCACATTTGATTTTTTTAATGGCTTTTTCTATATCAAATTTGATATGTATACTCCTGACTGCATTTCTCTTGAATATTTTCTACAACTATTCTGTTACTCATTATTTCATTTAACAGTCTTTCTAAATAATTACTCCAAACATCTAGGATATCTTTATTTTCAGTTTTTATATCACCTTTATAATTTTTGATTTCTTTTACAGTACTCTTTCCTCCATTTCTAAGCTTTTCAATAGCCTCTGAAATATTTTGCCATTACTGATGTTTGGTCTTTAATATTCTTACCAAAGTTTTACCAAATCATTTGTTAAACTGATCTTACACAGATTCTACTTTCTTTATATTTTTCTTTGCATCTTATCTGAGTGCATGCTGACTGACTTGCCAAGAAGTTAAAAGAGGGAGTCATGGAAAAGAAGAAAGCATATAGAAAGTTCCCAGCAAGTAAATTAGCATGCACTCTGAGCTTCACTGACTGATTCAGTGCTTTCTTTGGAATCTGCCACTGAGTTTTGAAAGTTTGATTTTTGACATCAAACTCATTTTTTTCTTTAATAATATTTGCACATTCAAGCCCATGGTTCACCTCTGACAGATGCTCAAGTTTTATTCTTTTTAGGGGACACATTGCTAAGGTGTCCAAGATTGCACATAGAATTACTTGGTTATTGAGGAACACACTAACATCCAGAGATAAAGAGGTTATTATTCCCCTTTATAAAGTGTTGATACTTCCACATTTGGATTACTGTGCTCAGGTCTGGTCACCTGGATTCCTTGGAGATGAGGAGGTTGTAGAGAGGGTTCAGAGGAGAGTGACTAAGTTGGTGAGTGATGTAAACAATGCTCCTCACATTGATAGAATGAGAGCTTGTGGATTGCAGAGGTTGGTTGATAGGCAGAGAAGAGGGAATATGATAGAAACATTTAAATTACTAAAAGGTTTTTATAAGATTGATGCAGGGGAAATGTTTCAGCTGTGTGATAGTGATGGAAGTACAAGAGGTCATCCCTGGAAATTAAGGAAAAGTGTGGTTAACAAGGGTGTGAGAACAAGGTTTTTCGCCTGGAGGGTGGTGAATGAGTGGAATGCATTGCCTGTCTCAGTTGTGAATTCTTCGTCTGTAAATGAATTCAAGAAGAGATATGATAGATACTGTTTTGATAGTTTGGGTCTCCCATGATGAGTCTACTGACTCCATGGAGATACCCGTAATAATAATAATAATAATAAAAAGCACAAGCCTGTACACCCCTTGAGGGTACATAGCAGGAATTTGATGATGATGATGATGATGATAATAATAAAAACCGTTCTTATACTCTTTTCTTTTTTCACTATGGTAGTCTATTTTATCCTGCTCAAAACTAAATGGTGATCATTCCCTCTTTCAAGTCGTCTATATGTTACATCCTGAACCAGCATGAAGATATCACTATTAACATACTCAATGAGACTTTTCTTCTTCTCCATGTGAATTTGTACCCATTTTAATGCTAGAACATGTTATTAATAATGACTAATCCCTCTCCTGCATAGAAATCCAGTAGGTTCTTACCATTACAAAGGCTTTTCTGACTCAAAAAATCCCTCCACTTCATCCTTAGTAGACTAACTTTCTTTCTAAGTAGAGACACAAGTGAGCCTCATTGTCCAATAATCCATTTTGATATTTGTCCACATGACTACTTGATATTTCTGTTTTCCAGGAAATTATCCTCATGCAAATGATGAATATTATAGCTACACATTCCTTTACTGATCATTACTGTAGAATTTAATAACTTGTATTTGTTATTTAAAAGAATCTCACCTGGTTTTCTTTGTTTCAGTAGCACTAGTTATGTTGACTTTACTTCTCACGTTCTAGTTCCACTTCTTTTTCCACTGATGCCAATTCTGAATTCTGCTGATGGTGATTTGGACTTGTTCATTCCAGTAACAACTACTTTTCACTGTTTGCCATAGTTCCCTGACAAAACCAGTGTGTGTGTGAGTGTGTTGAGGGGGGGGGGGGGGGTCTTGTTTAACCAAGCGTCACTTGGTTAAACAAGCAGGAATGAAATTCTGTCATAACTGCACTATATTTATTTTCGTTTAAGCCAATAAAAATACAATTTGATCAGCTAAATCAAAAATTATCAGTCCATCCTCATTTGCACAGTATTGCAACAGGATGCACTACCAGTGGTGATGGGCGGTAGATGACAATGGTGTAGTTGGTGGATTGAGTGGTGAAGACAGAGTTGTGCAGGTGCACTCACTCGATGAGTCTTTAGACTCCCTGGAGGTGTCATGTAATATAAAAAAAAATTAGAAGCACCAGTCAATTCTCCACATTCCTTAAAAGTTATGTAGAGAACATACCTTTGACCCTTAAGCAAGTTCTGAAATATTTTCCAAGAAAGTTGAATGGATTCAAACAAAGTTCCCTTACTATTGTTTGACTAGAGTTAACAAAACATTAAATATTTTTTATAGCAATAAAAATTCTCTCTAAAACCATTAGACAAGAATGGCAAATGTGCCTTAAATATCCTTACTATGAATTTATGAGTGTTTCAGATGCCAAGCTCAAAGCCACTTACAGAACTAAAGAAAATGTCTAAAGAAAAAATAACCACATCAAAAAAATAAAATAAATTAAAAAAATGTAGAGTTAAGAATACAATAGTAAGAGCCCTTGTTGAAATAGGTTTGTAAATGACGATGCATTTTTTGCACTCTCGTTTAGTTTATTTTATACAATTATATACAATGCTATTTTCCAGTTTGTGATAATTTGTACACCTGAAGAAGTCAGCATTCCGACGAAACTAGTTGTGTTTTAATTAAAGTTTTTATATTACCTTATCTCAGTGTTCTTAGTCAGTAAAATTATGATTTAAAATGTCTACAATCCGAGTAAATACCAGTTACAATATCTATTTACCTTCTGATGAGGTTACTCAACAATGCATTAAGGAGTATCAGAAGATTCTGGAAAAGATTGGACTTTTTATAAACAGGTTAGTCTTCTCGAAAAGATGCAAGTTCCACTCTATCATTCCCAAGTTTTTACAATTTAAGGAATCTATTCGCACAAACCGTGCACATAATATTTACCTAAAATCAAAACTTGAACTGTTAAATGAAAGGATTGCAGACACTAAATATGTTTTAGCTTCAGCATTCTCTAAAAAAGATGCATTAGAAATTAGCCTGATTTCGTCTTTAGATAACACATCTTGGAATGAGATTAAAAATATCAGCTCACACCATGCTTCTAGATCCCAACACATCAATAAATTGTCTCTCATTAGGAGATTTAATCACCTTAAACAGGAACAAACTCGTCCATCTTCAACTGGTTTATAAGATCTAAAAAATGTTGTCATAAACAAATCCTCACAAACCCTTTCTTCAGCAGAAATAAGCGTACTGTCTAAAGGGCTCAACTTCGTCCCATCTCCTACCTATACTCCAAAGGAACTCTTTCTAACCAAAGTAGAAAAGGCTGCCTCACAGCTCCCAAAACAAGTAGGAAACCTACTCAGAATTGAAGCTATTTTTACAATAAACAACAGTCGTAGGCCTGCAAATAATTTATCTCGTACTGAAAGAAAAGCTATCCATCATCTTCGTAATAACAATGACATTATTATCCTGCCAGCAGACAAAAGTAATGCAACAGTCCTCCTAGACAGATCTGATTATCGTTCCAAGATCAACGACTTATTAATACCAGATACATACTCTCTTTCACAAAGTGACCCTATGAGGGAATTGCATAACCGAACCAACAACCTTCTCAAATAAACTTTGGAACTTCCAAGACACACCAGGCTATCACTCCGTTCTCTTCACCCACTAATTCCCCGTTTGTACGGCCTTCCAAAGATTCACAAAGCAGACACACCTTTAACACTGATAGTTGAAGGCATTGACTCACCTACTTACAACCTGTCCAAATACTTTGCCTCTTCCTTAAAACATCTTACGCATTTATCCCTTTACTATCAAGCGAGAGCGGTGAGCACTCCGATTCTGATCTGTTCCTCCTCCTCATTTATCAGAAACAAATTCCTCCTCATATATCAAAAACTCTGAAGATTTTATATCTAAGGTAAAAAATTTACAACTCAAGGAATCTGACAGAATGGTTAGTTTTGATACTGTCTCTCTCTTTACAAATGTTCCCACAGAAAAAGTCCTCAATCTACTAAAAAACAAAGTCTCCAAAAAATTTTTTTCTCCAATAATACATTGCATAAACTCCGGCTATTTCTCATTTGAAGGAAAAATCTATAAACAAACCAGCGGCTTAGCCATGGGCAGCCTGTTATCTCTAGTGTTAGCCAACATATTTCTCGAAGACTGAAGAAAATGCTATTTCAAGCGATACATTAAAACCCAAACTGTGGCTGCGATACATGGATGATATCTTCCTCATCTGGGAATATAGTCAAGAGAATTTACAAACCTTCTTATATCATTTGAACAATCGCCACCATAACATCGAATTCACATCAGAACTCGAGGTGAATGGCATCCTCGCCTTTTTTAGATTTAAAGATCACTAGGAGGCCAGATTGTCTCAAATTTTAGATTTATTGAAAAACAACTCACACAGATACATGTAAGTTGTGAGTTGTTTTGAAAAACAACTCACAACTTACATGCCTCCTCTCATCACTTCCAGAAGCTCTGTATTATTTCCACTCTGGCTCATCAAGCGAGATCTCTAATTTCAGAAGAAGATCTTCAAATAGAACTTAACCACCTTCCTAAAGAATGGATACCCAGCTCAAAGCATTGCAAACCGTCTAGACCCACATATGCCAAATCGGCAAGAACATAACTCCAATCCTATTGCACACATTCAATTACCGTACGTAAGTTCTCTATCACCAAAATTGTTGAAAATTATGAAGAAATTCAACGTAAGAACTTACTTCACTACTCTACCAAAACTTCGTTCTTTCCTAAGTCAACCCAAGCCAAAACATAACCAACTTCATTTCCCAGGAGTTTATAAAATCATCTGCAGTTGTGGTAAACCACATTATGGGTAAACCGATAAGTCGGTCTCATTACGCCTCGAAGAGCATGAACATGATATCTCTTACAACAGAACCTGTGCAAGCGCCCTCTCAGTCATGTCCTTTTCTCTGCCAACACTAATTTAGAAGAGCATCAACACCAGATAGACTGGAATCTTACTACAAATGTCCATAAATGCACTGATGAACTAGAAGGACGCATCTTACAATCAAAAGAAATAGTTCAGGATCCCTCACACATGAACAGCAATTTAAGTTATAGCTTACCTGAATCACACAGCGCAATAATTCCTTTCTGGAAGTCTTGAGATAGTTCCCACTCACTAACGCCTCAGACTACACCTGCCATGTGGATGCCAGTTCACATTTGACTGTTGTTATTCCTAACTTGTTTATATGAGAAGTCCATGTTTTATCTTGCTATTTTCCAGTTTGTGATAATTTGTACACCTGAAGAAATCGGCATTCTGAAGAAACTAGTTGTGTTTTAATTAAAATTTTTATATTACCTTATCAGGTGTTATTAGTCAGTAAAATTATGATTTAAAAAAAATATATATTCTTTCAGCTGGTATTCAACTGGCCGATGACATTCAACCAGAAATGCTCAAGTATGGAGGTATAAAAGTCTTACAATGCCTGCACTGCATAATTCAGAAGGTCTGAGCAGAGGGACGCCTCCAATAATCTGATACCAGATGATTGGAGTAGAGCTCTGATAGTACCCATATATCATCATCATCATCAAATTCCTGCCATGTACCCTCAAGCGGTGTACAGGATATGATAGTACTACATGAAGAAAATTACATCATTACTAACTTCCTATCTACAATTTTCCTCCAAATCAGTCTGTTACTTGTCAAGACTCCAACATTATCGGATCTTATATTTCTATCATCTAAGGCACTTTGTACCATATCAATCCACCTACATCTTGGTCTTCCTCTGGGTCGTTTTCCTGATAAATTGACAGAGAACACTTGTTTTGCAAATCTTTCCCCTTTTATTCTGTTTAAGTGACCATACCACATGATATTAGCCCTGCTAATGCATTCCAGGATGCCGACAATGTCAAGTTCTTTCCTAATAACCTCGTTTTAAATATGATATTGCCATTGATGCCATCTGTTCATGCCTCTAATCTTTCTCAGGACTCTCATATCTGTGGCCTCTGGTCTTTGGTCAAGTGTTTTACTTCTGACCCAGCTCTCAGATACATACGTTAAAACTGGTTTGAACACTGCCTCGTATACAGCTAATTTAGTGTTCCGACTAATTTCTCTCTTATTCCATATGAATTTATTGAATTGACTTCCCACCATACCAGCTTTGCTGATTCTGTTGTCTATTTCCATATTTAATTTACCATCTTCAGTAAAAATCGTGCCTAAGTAGCTGAAATGTCTTACTTGTTCAACAGGTTCCCCGTTCACAACACAATTGACATTTACAACAATTCTACCTATTTTCATTGTCTTTGTCTTTTTATTGTTCACTTTCATACCATATCTATTACAAAAGCTATTCAATTTAGTCAGAGAATCTTGCAGACTTGTAACGGATTTATTTAGAAGTATCATCATCCGCATAAAGCAAAGAGCTGACATTAACATCTCTAATTTCAATATCATTTTTAATACCACTTTCCTTCATAATAAGATCCATACAGACAATGAATAACAGAGGGGATAATGTACATCCTTGTCTCACACCAGATTTAACATTAAACCATCTTCCTGTACTTCCTGCAATTCTAACTGCTGACTTACAACTCAAATAAAGACTAAGTATTGCTTGATATAATGCCCCATTCACACCATATAACTGCAGCGTATTGAATAGCTTCTCTCTTGGCACCTTTTCATATGACTTCTCCAAATCGACAAAACTTAAATACAGATCTTTGTTATATTCCCATGCTTTCTCGACTATTTGTCATAAAGTGAAGATCTGATCCTGACAGGCTCTATTTGGCCTGAATCCAGCTTGTTCTTCACCCAGCTTTTCTTCCACAATTCTTCTCAACCATTTCTCAAGTATACTTGCATATATCTTGCCAGGAACACTCAGTAGGGAAATACCTCTGTAATTCTCACATTCAGTTTTATTTCCCTTTTTATATATGGGTACTATGATAGCTCTACTCCAATCATCGGGAATTCGTCCCTCTGTCCAGGCTTTCTGAACTATGCAGTGCAGCCACTGTAAGACTCTTATACACCATACTTCAGCATTTCTGGTCGAATATCATCTACTCCTGCTGCCTTTCCACATTTCAAGCCTTTAATGGCTTTTTCTACTTCAAGTATGGATATGTATTCCTGACTGCATACCTGGTCAGTGTTTATTACCGCTGTGCTGTCATCACTGCTTGTTTCATTTAGCAGTTTTTCAAAGTAATTACTCCATACTTCAAGGATATCTTTTTCTCCCGTTTTCATGTTACCTATATCATCTCTAACTTCTTTTACAGCACTCTTTCCTCCATTTCTAAGCTTCTTCAACAACCTCCAGAATATCTTACCACCTTCTTGATATTTATTTTCTATGCCAAAGTCCTCCCATGACTTTTGTTTAGCTAGTTTTACACAGTGTTTAGCTTTCTTACATTTGTCTCTGTATTCTCTAAGAGCACAAGCTGACTTTATTGTCAGGAACTTTTAATATGTTTTCTTCTTTTCCTTCGCTGCCTCTTTAACTTCCTGTGTCCACCATGGAGATCTGATTACTCTATCCTTGCAGACAACCTAACCACATGCCTGTCTGGTTGAATCAATCAGGGTTTTCTTCAAGGCTTGCCACTGAATCTCCAAGGTTTGGTTCCTGTTATCAAACTCTTTCATTTTTTCTTCAATAATCTTTGTGTATTTTAGTCTACAGTTCACATCTGAGAGCTGCTCAACTTTTATTCGCTTTAAAACTTTCTTAAATGTTATTCTTTTCAGTATGAAATTCAATTTTATCCTGCTCAAGACTAAATAGTGATCACTACCAATTTCAAATCCTCTGTACACTCTGGTGTCCTGCACAAGAGAGAAAACATCACTATCAACAATAACATAGTCAATGAGATTTTTCTTATTCCTTCAGTAAGACATTTCAGCTACTTATGCCTAAGTAGCTGAAATGTCTTACTTGTTCAACAGGTTCCCTGTTCACAACACAATTGACATTTACAACAATTCTACCTATTTTCATTGTCTTTCTCTTTTTAATGTTGAGCTTCATACCATATCTATTACAACAGTTATTCAATTTAGTCAGGGACTCTTGCAAACTTGTAGTGGATTTATTTAGAAATATAACATCGTCCATATAAAGCAAAGAGTTGACATTAACATCTCCAATTTTGATATCATATTTAATACCACTTTCCTTCATAATGTGATCCATATAGATAATGAATAACAGATGGGATAATATACATCCTTGTCTCAGCCCAGATTTAACATTAAACCATCTTCTTGTACTTCCTTCAATTCTAACTGCTAAATTACAACTGAAGTACAGACTAAGTATTGCTTGATATAATGCTCCATTGATAGCGTATTGAATAGCTTCTCTCTTGGAACCTTGTCATATGCCTTTTCCAGATTTACAAAACTTAAATACAGATCTTTGTTATATTCCCATGCTTTCTCAACTATTTGTAGTAAAGTGAAGATCTTATCCTGACAGCCTCTATTTGACCTGAATCCAGCTTGTTCTTTACCAAGCTTTTCTTCCACAATTTTTCTCAACCGTTTCTCAAGTATAATTGCAAAAATCTTACCAGGAACACTCAGTAGGGAAATGCCTCTGTAATTCTTACATTCAGTTTTATTTCACTTTTTATATATGGGTACTATTAGAACTCTACTCCAATCATCGGGAATTCGTCCCTCTGTCCAAGCTTTCTGAACTATGCAGTGCAGCCACTGTAAGACTTTTATACCACCGTATTTCAGCAATTCTGGTCGAATATCATCTACTCCTGCTGCCTTTACACATTTCAAGCCTTTGGTGGCTTTTTCTACTTCAAGTATGGATATGCATTCCTGATTGTATGCCTGTTGAGTGTTTTTTACCACTGTGCATTCAATGCTTGTTTCATTTAGCAATTTTTCGAAGTAATTTCCCCATACTTCAAGGATATCTTTTCTCCTGTTTTCATGTACCTTTATCATCTCTAATTCCTTTTACAGCACTCTTTCCTCCATTTCTATGCTTCTTCAACAACCTCCAGAACATCTTACCACTTTCTTGATAATGTTCTTATCAAAGTCCTCCCGTGATTTTTGTTTAGCTAGTTTTACACACTGTTTAGCTTTCTTACATTTGTCTCTGTATTCTCCAAGAGCACAAGCTGATTTATTTGCAAGGAACTTTTGATATGCTTTCTTCTCTTCCTTCACTGCCTCTTTAACTTCCTGTGTCCACCATGGATCCTTGCAGACAACCTCACCACATGCCTCTCTGGCTGAATCGATCAGGGTTTTCTTCAAGGATTGCTACTGAATCTCCAAGGTTTGGTTCCTGTTATCAAACTCTTTCATTTTTTCTTCAATAATCTTTGTGTATTTTATTCTACAGTTCACATCTGAGAGCTGCTCAACTTTTTTTCGCTTTAAAACTTTCTTACATGTTATTCTTTTCAGTATGAAATTCAATTTTATCCTGCTCAAGACTAAATAGTGATCGTTACCAATTTCAAATCCTGTGTACACTCTGGTGTCCTGCACAAGAGAGAAAACATCACTATCAACAATAACATAGTCAATGAGACTTTTCTTATTCCTTGCCTCTTCTCTCCATGTGAATTTGTGCACATTTTTATGTTGAAACATGGTGTTAGTAATAACCAGTCCATGTCCTCATGAGCAGAAATCCAACAGGTATTTGTCATTATTATTAGCTTTGCTCTTTTCTCCAAATTTTCCCAAAATATTTTTGTACGTCTGACAATCATTTCCTACTCTGCTATTTAGATCCCCAACAAGGTCCAACTTTTCCCTTTTCATTGTGTCAGTTGCTTTTTCTAAAGCATCAAAAAATTCCTCCACTTCTACCTTAGTAGAACCTTCTGTGGGACCATAGGCACAAATAAGTCTCATTGTCCAATTCCCCATTCTGATATTTGCCCACATCATTCTACTTGAGATTGCCTGCCATTCAAGAAGATTAGCCTTGTATTTTGTGTTGAATACTATGGCTACTCCTTTTCCTTGAGTGTCATTTCCTGAATATAACATTTTGTATTTATTGTTCAGAAAGATCTCAATAGTTTTTGTCATTTTTGTTTCAGTCACGCCTATTATATCGATCTGGTACTTATCTAATTCCTCAGCTAGCTCCATTTCTTGGTTATTCAGACTTCTTATGTTGATAGTACCGATCCTTAACTCTGGAGATGTTGAGTTGGGGTGTGCTTTCAGATTTGTTCCAGTAGCTGACTTTTCGCTGTTCGCCCTGGTTCCCTGGCGAAAAAACGGGGGCCTTGTTTAACCGGGGGACACCCCAGCTGGAATGAAATTTTGTGATGTTGTACCATCATTATCTATATTGGTTTAAGCCAATAAGAATACAATTTGGTTGGCTAAATCCCAAATTTTCAGCCCATCCTCAATGGTTCAGTATCCAGGTAGATACCCAAAAGGGTGCACCACGAGAAGGTGAGAATTGGAAATTGGGTCAGAGTAACTGGTCGGTTCTCCTCATTCCTTTAAAGGCAATGTGGAGGTCTCCTCTCAGTTATACAGCTTTGACCCTTAATCACCCCATAACAAGACAAAGAAAATGAAAATAGGCAGACGCAATGAAAATTTCAACTGCACTGTGAATGGAGAACCTATAGAACAAGTAAAAGATTTCAGCTACTAAGACAAAAATTTTAATGAAGGTGGAAAATTAAATAGGGATGCAAAGGGTCAAAGCTATATAACTGACCGAAGACCTCCACATAGCCTTTAAAGGAAAGTGGAGAACCGATCAGGGCTTCTGACCTAATGACCAATCCTCACCTTCTCGTGGTGCACCCTGTTAGGTATCAATCTGGATACTAAATGAACAAGGATGGGATGGCAATTTGGGATTTAGCTGACCAAATATTATTCTTATTGGCTTAAACCAAAATAAAAAACGTTGGTACAACATGACAGAATTTCATGCCAGCTGGGACATTGCCCAGTTAAAAAAGGCTCCCGTTATTTTTACCAGGGAACCAGGGCAAACTGAAAAAAGTCAGCTAATGTAACAAATCCTAAAACCCACCTCAACTCAACATCACCAGAGTTCAAGATCAGTACTATCCACATAAGAAGCTTGAATGGCAAAGAAATGGAGCTAGCTGAGGAATTAGATAAGTAGCAGATCGATATAATAGGCATGACTAAAACAAAAATGACAAAAACTATTGAGATCTTTCTGAACAATAAATACAAAATGTTATATTCAGGCAATGACAATCAAGGAAAAGAAGGAGTAGCCATAGTATTCAACACTAAATACAAGGCTAATCTTCTTGAATGGCAGGCAATCTCAAGTAGAGTGATGTGGGTAAATATGAGAATGGGGAACTGGACAATGAGAATTATTTGTGCCTATGGTCCCACAGAAAGTTCTACTAAGGTAGAAGTGGAGGAATTTTTTAATGCTTTAGAGAAAGCATCTGATACAATGAAAAAGGAAAAGTTGGTCCTTGTTGGGGATCTAAATAGCAGAGTAGGAAATGATTGTCAGACATACAAAAATATTTTGGGAAAATTTGGAGAAAAGAGCAAAGCTAATAATAATGGCAAATACCTGTTGGATTTCTGCTCAGGACATGGACTGTTTATTACTAACTCCATGTTCCAACATTATAATATGCACAAATTCACATGGAGAGAAGAGGCAAGGAATAAGAAAAGTCTCATTGACTATGTTATTGTCGATAGTGACGTTTTCTCCCTGGTGTACAGGGTTTGAAACTGGAAGTGATCACCACTTAGTCTACAGCAGGAAAAAATTGAATTTCGTATTGAAAAGAATAACATATAAGTAAGTTTTAAAGCAAATAAAAGTTGAGCATCTCTCAGATGTAAACTGTTGACTAAAACAGACAAACATGATTGAAGAAAAAATGAAAGAGTTATGAGAACAGGAACCAAACCTTGGAGATTCAGTGGCAATCACTGAAGAAAGCACAGATTGATTCAGCCAGAGAAGCATGTGGTGAGGGTGTTTGCAAGGATAGAAAAATCAGAAATCCACGGTGAACACAGGAAGTTAAAGAAGCAGTGAAAGAAAAGAAGAAAACATCAAAAGTTCTTGGCAAATAAGTAAGCTTGTGCTCTTAGAGAATACAGAGACAAATGTAAGAAAGCTAAACACTGTGTAAAACTAGCTAAATAAATATATGGGAGGAGTTTGGTAAGAACATAGAAAATAAATACCAAGAAGGTAGCAAGATATTCTGGAGGTTGTTGAAGAAGCTCAGAAATAGAGGGAAGAGTGCTGTAAAAGGAATGAGAGATGATAAATGTGACATGAAAACAGTAGAAAAATATATCCTCGAAGTATAGAGTAATTACTTTGAAAAATTGCTAAATGAAACAAGCAGTGATGACAGCAGAGTGGTAAAAAACACTGACCAAGCATGCAGTCAGGAAAACATATTCATACTCGAAGTAGAAAAAGACATTAAAAAGCTGAAATGTGGAAAGGCAGCAGGAATAGATGATATTTGACCAGAAATGCTCAAGTATGGAGGTATAAAAGTCTTAGAGTGGCTGCACTGCATAGCTCAGGTCTGCACAGAGGGACGAATTCCCGATGATTTGAGTAGAGTTCTAATAGTACCCACATATAAAAAGGGAAATAAAACTGAATGGGAGAATTACAGCAGTATTTCTCTACTGAGTGTGCCTGGTAAGATATATGCGAGTATACTTGAGTAACGTTTGAGAAGAATTGTGGAAGAGAAGCTTGGTGAAAAACAAGCTGGATTCAGGCCAAATAGAGGCTGAATCCAGCTTGTTTTTCACTTGTAGATCTGGAAAAGGCATATGACAAGGTGCCAAGAGAGAAGCTATTCGAAACCCCACAGTGTCAATGGGGCATTATATCAAGGAATACTATTTGAAAGTTTACTTAGTCTTTATTTATTTCTAAGTCAGCAGTTAAAATTGAAGGAAGTACAGGAAATTGGTTTAATGTTAAACCTGGTGTGAGACAAGGATGTACATTATCCCCTCTGTTATTCGTTATATATATGGATCACATTATGAAGGAAAGTGGTATTAAACATGATATGAAAGTGGGAGATGTTAATGTCAGATCTTTGCTTTACGGACGATGTTATACTTATCAATAAATCCACTACGAGTCTGCAAGATTCCTTGACTAAATTGAATAACTGTTGTAATAGATATAGTATGAAGGTCAGCATTAAAAATGCAAAGACAATGAAAACAGGCAGAAACAATGAAAATATTAGCTGCATTGTAAATGGAGAACTATAGAACAAGTAAAAGATTTCAGCTACTTAGGCATGATTTTTAGTGAAAATGGTAAATTAAATATGGAAATAGACAACAGAATCAACAAAGCTGGCATGGTAGAAAGTCAATTGAATAAATTTATATGGAATAAGAAAGAAATTAGCTAAAACTAAATTAGCTGTAAACAAGACAGTATTCAAGCCAATTTTAACTTATGAATCTGAGAGCTGGGTCAGAAGTAAAACATTTGACCAAATACTAGAGACTGCAGAAATGAGAGTCCTGAGAAAGATTATAGGCGTGAACAGATGGCATCAATGGCAATATCATATTAAAAACGAGGATATTAGGAAAGAACTTGACATTGTCAGCATCCAGGAATGCATTAGCAGAGCTAATCTCAGGTGGTATGGTCACTTAAACAGAATGGGAGAGGAAAGATTAGCAAAACAAGTGTTCTCCGCCAGTGTGGCAGAAAAAATACCTAGAGGAAGACCAAGATATAGATGGATTGATACAGTGAAAAGTGCCTTAAAAGATAGAAATATAAGATCTGATAATGTTAAAGTCTTGACAGGTATCAGACTGATTTGGAGGAAAATTGTAAATAGGAAGTTAGTAATGATGTAATTTTTCATGTAGTACTATCATATCCTATACACATTTGAAGATATATATCAGGAATTTGATGATGATGATGATAATGGTAAATTAAATATGGAAATTGAAAACAGAATCAACAAAGCTGGCATGGTAGGAAGTCAATTAAATAAATTTATATGGAATAAGAGAGAAATTAGTCAAAACACTAAATTAGCTACATACAAGACAGTATTTAAACCAATTTTAACTTATGGATCTGAGAGATGGATTAGAAATAAAACACTTGACCAAAGACTAGAGACTGCAGATATGAGAGTCCTGAGAAAGATTAGGGGCATGACTAGATTGCATCGATGGCAATATCATATTAAAAATGAGGATATTAGGAAAGGACTTGACAGTGTTAGCATTCAGGAATATGTGTTAGCAGATCTAATCTCAGGTGGTATGGTCACTTAAACCAATTTTAACTTATGGATCTGAGAGATGGATTAGAAAAACACTTGACCAAAGACTAGAGACCGCAGATATAAGAGTCCTGAGAAAGATTAGAGGCATGACTAGATGGCATCGATGGCAATATCATATTAAAAATGAGGATATTAGGAAAGGACTTGACATTGTTATCATTCAGGAATGTGTGTTAGCAGATCTAATCTCAGGTGTTATAGTCACTTAAACAGAATAAAAGCGGAATGATTAGCAAAACAAGTGTTCTCTGCCAGGTTGGCAGGAAAAAAGACTCAGAGGAAGACCAAGATATAGGTGGATTGATACAGTAAAAAGTGCCTTAAAGACAGAAATATAAGGTCTGATAATGTCGCAGTCTTGACAGGTAACAGACTGATTTGGAGGAAATTTGTTGATAGGAAGTTAGTAATGTTGTAGATTTTTCATGCGTACTATCATATTCTGTAACACCCCTTGAGTACTTGGGTACATGGCAGAAATTTGATGATGATGATATTTTCTTTCATTTTTTTTTTTTAATTCGTATTTTTATAAAATAATACTTATTTGGTCATGAGTTTGAAATAAGTAAGCTTGAGAACAATAAAGAAACACGATTTATATAGATTTTTAGTTTGTGAAAATAAAACAAAACACCCTCCCCTCTGACAAATAAATTTCCTCCAACAAATATATCACTGTTTAGTAAGATATAATTTCTGTAGGGATCGATATCTAAGTTCGATATGGGGGGGAGGGATATTCTTCACTTAGCGATCATATATCTTTTGATAACACTGGCCAACAAAAAAAATTTTTTTTTCTGCTGATTATGATCTGACACTTGTTTTTTACTAATTTGGGTGCACTGATTTCAAATATCAAACCCATTTTTCTCTATCACATCAGGTTTTTCCTCTATGGCATTTTCTTTTTGCTAATTTGTAAGTTTTTGATAGTTTTAAGGAGGCAGTACTATTTAGAGAATCAAAAAAATCGATTTTTTAATATTATTTTCTGAAAGTATGTACTTTTAAAAATCTGTTCCTAACTTTTTATCAAGAAATTCGAAATATTCCCTAAGATATAGCCTATTATTCAAAGCAGTGCGCAGATCAGAATCGGAGCGCTCACCGCTCTCACTTGTTAGTAAAGGAATAAATGCGTTAGAACCTGCAACGGCACGTACTGGCGCTTTGAATGCGAGAGAGGCCGAATAACCGACCTAATACATTTAGGTGATAAAAAGTAGGCAATGACAATTGCCTAAAACAAATGCTATATGCATCATAGCAGACAAAGAATGATCGAAATCAGTCAATCGTTAATCGATCATGAAAGTGTGATGAGCGCTTATAACATTTCAATAAAGTCTCTGGTTTTTTTTGTCTTGTTAATTGCATTCAAAGCGCCAGTACGTGCCGTTGCAGGTTCTTACGCATTTATTCCTTTACTAACAAGCGAGAGCGGTGAGCGCTCCGATTCTGATCTGCGCACCGCTTTGAATAATAGGCTATATCTTAGAGAATTTTTCGAATTTCTTGATAAAAAGTTAGGAACAGATTTTTAAAAGTACATACTTTCAGAAAATAATATTAAAAAATCGATTTTTTGATCCTCTAAATAGTACTGCCTCCTTAAAACTATCAAAAACTTACAAATTAGCAAAAAGAAAATGCCATAGAGGAAAAACCTGATGTGATAAAGAAAAATGGGTTTGATATTTGAAATCAGCACACCCAAATTAGTAAAAAACAAGTCTCATATAAAAGTCAGCAAAAATTGTGTTGGACTGTGTAATCAATACAGGAACCAGACAAGTGGTAGCCTCAATGCTTCTTTCTTTTAAATTGAATGAACTAATAATAATAATAAATAAATAAATAATGGAGTAGGTTGCAGGTTCCAAAATTAGGATTAAGATCCTTATTTCATTGCATTTCTAATATTATTATTATGATTATTATTAAGAGAGACCTTGAGGGAGTCAAGGACTCATCGAAAGAGAGAGGCCACATACTACATGCACCAGCTATCATATTTATTCTTGAATTCATTCACAGTGTTTGCACTCACACCATCCAATGCAATCAATTCCAATCACGCACCACCCTATGACAGAAAAATCTAGTTCTCTTTCCTAGTGGCATTTATTCTCAGCTTCGAAGGATGCCTTCTTGTCCTTTCCCCACCCTCGATAAATTGAAAAATTCCATCAACTGGTATCCTGTATGACCTTTCAGAAGTTTGTAAGTCTAAATCATATCATGCCTCTTTCTCCTGTTTGCTAGTATCTGCAGTTCTGCAAATTTTCAATCTGTCTTCACAACAAGTATTCCATAATCCTGATATAATTTTTGACACTCACCTTTACACTCTCTCCAATATATCAGAATCACAATGGAAAACAGGAGACCAGACCTGCGCACAATAGTCCAAGTGAGGTCTTATCAAGGCCTTGTAAAGAGGCAAAATGACATCGTTATCTTTACATGTGAATATTAGTTTCAGCATTGCAATTATCTTTTGAGTTGTATGTGCAATCTTTGCTATATGGCCCCTGAACTTCAACTTCCTATCCAATAACACTCCAAGATCCCTAGTCTCGTCACTTTATTCTAGCATAATCCCACAAATATAATATGACATTGGATATCTAATCATGCCAAAGTGAATAACTTTACATTTACTGACATTGAACTGACATCCATTTTCTCATGCCCACAATTTCAGTCTATTCACATCATTCTGCAAGTACTGCATATCAGCAGCATTCATGATTATCCTCCCTATCTTTGCATCATCAGCAAATAGCTGTATGTCACTTCTCGTCAAATCCTTCCTGATATCTTGTCAGTCAACGATCCTCTTATTATGCTTGCTAATATTCTATAACCCAAATCCATATTCTCCAATTTATGCAGCAGTTTACCATACTGTAGTCCAGTGGCACACTCAGAATTTAATCGGGGGGGGGGATGTTGAGTCGACGATTTGAGAATACATACTACACATTGCATATGACCTATGACTGCATCTGTAGTGATTGCCAATACATGATACCTGTGATCCTCTCTGGCCCAGCTCGGGCAAACGAAGCAGCGCTTGGTCCGCCCGAGCACTACTTCGCCTTGCGTTCACAGCGGCTGTGATTCCTGAGAGCTATAGGGTATTTCTACCTTATGTGACTGCTAAATCAGAAGTAGTATAGAAATAGAAGATTTGACACAACATAAATTTTAAAAATGAATTTTAATTAGGAAAAAATTTTTGAAAAATTTTCTAGTGTTTTTTGTTTTCCTTTTTCTTTTTTTTTTGGAGGGAGTCAAGTGGTAGTCTGTCAAAAGCCTTAGCAAAATCCAAAAGTATCATAGTGTATCCATTCCCCTTGTCTAGTTCAATGGTAATAGTGTTATAGAATGTGAGCAAGTTGCTAAAACATGACCTTCCCTTAGTAAACCCATGCTGCTCATTGCAAAGTAGAGATTATTATTAAAACTTCATATAAAACATCAACAATACCATGAAAGTACAAAAACTTCAGGTAGATAAACAACTGTTTTTTAAAGATACAACAATTATGGTATATTCATTTATTTTGAAAGGCATCACTAAGATTTACATCAACGGTGAGAAATTTGCTTCACATAAATGTCTCACATATTTCTCAAACTTGGGATTTTCTATTTAACTCATTATGGATGAAAGATACTGTTTACTCATGTAGAATGTAATGTCTTTTAATGATTTTTTTTTTATATCTCAAATTCAATAAAAGAAGAGCATCGAAAATGTTTACCATTTGGAGGTAATCCAATATTTTTTAAGCACCTTCTGGCAGCTATTCCAGATTTCTGTTCAGCAGTCCTTTCATCATCATCATCTTTGGTAACATCTTCTATGCTATTACCAGAGACTCCTTTAAACCTCTTGTCAGTGTTCTCCATCTAGAGAATAATAATACTAATTAATTAATAAATAAAATAATAAAAAAACATGCAGAACAAAATAACACTTGCTGGCATTCACTTCACTGTTCATGTACATTCAAATACAACTGTACACTTGGGGAATCCTTGGTAGGGGAACCTCATTCTGGTGATTACAGGACTACAAAACCTGAGGCATATGATACCAGACAGCAGTCTTGTTTCATGTAACATACCTAATATACTGCTATCATTCTCCTTTCTCTCTCTCTCTCTCTCTCTCCCTCTTCTTGCTCCTTCCTCTCAGGGGGGGGAGCAAGAAGAATTGGCAATGTGACCACAGGATAATGATGGTCAATTTAATGTTGCAAAATGTTTGGACACAGTTTCAGTTGGCAAACTTGTAATATTATCTAGAAGACAAAATTTTATTTCTCATTAATAATTCTTTCAATTTATTATTGTAGTCGACCCTCTCTCTCTCTCTCTCTCTCCTTTCCAGGTGTCAGCATCCTCTGCCAGTCTGGAACTCAGTATTTTGGACAGGCAGTATGGACTACTTTAGTCAGGAAAAATAAACATAAAAAATATATCCATAACAGACAACCAAAAAGTGAACTCTCACAACATACCTTGGAGAAAGACCACTTCCTCAGATGGAAGAAAGCCAGGCTACTTCACAAATCCCAGTTTAAATCAAAGACTTCCTGGAAGAAGTGCAGTGCTACAAAATCTGGGTAACTATAACAGAACAGACAGTATAGATTTTGGTGCACTGCCCTATCTACCCATTATCATTAATAACAGGAATCACAATGAAGAGCGCTACTGTGTCCCTCATCCACATGACCATCCTCATTGTGTGTGTGTGTGTGTGTGTGTGTGTGTGTGTGTGTGTGTGTGTGTGTGTGTGTGTGTGTGTGTGTGTGTGTGTGTGTGTGTGTGTGTGTGTGTGTGTGTGTGTGTGTGTGTGTGTGTGTGTGTGTGTGTGTTTCACTGAGTGTATTGTTAAAATGCCTCTGATAATGCTAGCTTGAGCTAGTGAAATGTCAGCTTGTAAATAGTTAATTTTAGTCAATAAATTATTTATTTTCATTCCAGTGTCTATGTAGCTTTCTGTTCCAGAAACTTCAAAGAACCACAGCAACAGTTACTAAAATTCAAATATGGAAATATCACTATAACAAAATGATGCACTACAATGAACTAAGGAAATTGTGCTAAGCCCCCACAGAACCTTAACATATTATCTTATGCTTATGATTACAAACATTAAAGAGCTCAAGACTTTTACAATAGTAACTGAATATCCTGCAAACATATACAGATGACAAAACACAAATGACTGACAACAACCTACATAAACAAGGGAAATTATAGAAAATAAAATTGGTAGGAACATACATAAAGTACACACAAAATGACAACATGACTAAGTACAAATGCAAACAATAATGGGAGACATAAAAATAAATTAGAAGAGTATGAAATAAAAACAAAAATCTGGAATTAATGTTTAAAATTTTGAAATGTTACATTAGCTTACCTGAAATCTTCATAAAACTAAGTATGTGCAGATTGTACAATTAAAATAAAAAAATTAGATTTAAAAAAAAAATCAAAAATTCGAAATGAAAAATGGATTTAGAATTTTTAACTTATGGATAAAGAATCTTTCAAACACAAAATTAGCTGTTACCCAAACAAATTTCATAAGTTTTAATTCACTTTTGAATTAAACCGATACACTATGTTGTGCAATATTTCTTTAATTTATAGTGTGAGGAGAACAGTATGAATTTATGCAACCTGTCCATCACTGGATCTCTGTCCAATTGGGAAGCTCTCCACAAGGTAGATGACAATTATAAACTTGACTGCTGAAGTTTTCAGATAAGTTTTCATTTTAAATGGGACAGAGTGCACATATTTAGTTCCCTACAAAGATTTCTGGTAGGTGACATTAATATAAGCTAAAGTAACATTGATGCTGGATTTTCATTTTTATAATTTCATAATCTTCTAGTTCTTTTTTGTGTCTTCCATTATTGCATTTGTAATTTCTCATGCCATTTTGTAAGCTTTTTTTTGTATGGTTCCTGCCAATCCTTTGTTTGAAGTATGACCTCTCACCATTTCCTTTGTTCTATTTCCCACCATTCTTTTATTCTATTTCTTGCAATTTGTTATCCTATCTCAGACTAGGAAGCTGACTTGGTTGGCAAGGACAGGAGAAAGTGCTATATCAGCAGAAATGAGTAAATCAGGACAATAAATGTGATAAGATGATGTTAATAGATGAAAATGGTCGATCAGGATGTGCAGATGAAATACCCTGATGAACTGCTTACTGAATATGGTACTTAGTTATGCAATTTATCACGGCATGTCACCTTCATCGATGCGATATTACAAGAAGCTTGAGTGGAGAGAAATTGATGAGGACTGAGTGCTGGTGAGTGAGCAAGAGGTATACGAAGAATTAGGTAAATCTGATGTGAATAAGGCAATAAGAATTAATGGCATATCGCTGCATATCTTGAGGGAATATTTCAGGGAGTTGATGGTAGCCTTGTTGGCTTTCCCATTAACAAGTCGTGTAACGGCATAAATTTCAAAAGAGTGGAAAGAGGTAAATTTTTTATCCTATTTTATAAAGGAGAAGGACTTGCCTTAAGGGGAGAAAAAATATTAACTTCTTGCAAGTCTGAAAGTAAGAGCATCATGCAAACTACTGGGCAAAGGGCAGCAATATCTGGATGTATTTCAAAAGTTAGGAGATGAAATAAAGCTATATGAGAAGGATGAAGCATGAGGGAGAGCAGAGACTATCCACCTAAGGCAGAAATGGATGTTTGTGAATGTCTTTAAGATGAGAGGAGTTCACAACCTGGTGCAAGATTAGCAGCCTGCTTAATAGAAGCGACATGGCTTACAAAAGTTCCTTGTTTGATCTCAGGAGCAAGAGCGAGCATTTAATCCTTAGTCCATTAAAGGTACTGATGTATGATAGGTTTGCTACCTTTTCTCGGGTGAGATTCACTTTAAGAAAAAAAAAAGAACGTGAGGGTAATAATCAATTATACAAGAAGTATAAAGAGCAGGTCAAGAACATGACTAAGTAAGGAAAGCACAGCACAGTAGAAATTAGCCAATTAAGAAAAATCCCACAGAATTCTTTTGATAATGTGTCTAATAGAAGAAAGAATAATGATGGCTAATATGCATGGTAGACTAACTCCATGTCTGATAATGATGATAACAAGTACCTGAGATGCATTTTAACAGTAGATTTTTCTGGAACTCATCATAAGTGTGGTAGTATAATATATCTGGTTGCTTGGAGGATAGATGTCAAATATAACCAAGCAAATTAACTCTTATAATTCTCAATTATATCAAATTTCTGTTTCTGTCTTTCAGATATATGCTTATAATAAATAAATTATATATACACTATAAGTAAATAATAAATTTGATATACACTTATAATAAATACAATTTTTATCAAACTGTAATAAGTGATATTACCTTGATGGTGAAATTTACAGATTCAGAACTCACATCTCCTACAGTAATCTGTCCTCCATGTAATAAATCACTCTTCTGAAACATATTTTCAGTTTCATCCTACATGAAAATTATCAAATATTTAATAAATCATTTAATGCTCATTCAAAAATTTTATAAATTTTTAGAACATAACTGATGATATACACTAAGTGCAAAAATTGCTAATAATATAGTATATTAATATTGGAAAAAAATAGAGGATAAAAACATTGGATAAAGGCAAAAAAAGGTAATAAAAACTAAAGGTAATAATAAAGATGAATGCAGATGAATTTAGGACTATGGGAGAAGAAGAATAATAAAGATAATAAAAAAGGTAAAACATTGAATAAAGATAGTTTTTTGTTATTAGAGTCTGTAAAACCAGAAATGATCTACACTCTCTAAAAAAAAGGTAAGCAAGCAGTAGTCACACTCAAACTAACTCCTCACTCAACGACCCCCTCTCCCCCTCCCAGAAGGGCAACTGCAGGGCTACTAGTATTAATGACGGGTCTTTACGTTAGAAGACATGAAGACAATGGTCCTTTTGGTTACTTTGATTTTTAATTTTTTTTTTTTTTTTATACAGCTCCTATTCATGTAAAGCTTTTATAAACCTGTAGTACATCTGTACCATGGGTGGACTACAAAATTTAATTTCCATTTTTATTTTATTTTTTTATTTTTTTTTATTTTTATTATTTTTTACCTGGTCCAGATACCTTGCTTTAGAGTCCAAACATGGAACATTTCAAGCCACTTTGAGCCTGCAATAAGAAAAGCAGTGATCTTATAGGGAGTGATGAAATACATCTCAAATCTAAAAACAATCACAAACATCCATGTTCGTGGTGGATTCAAACCCACAAACTATTGGTTGGAGAGCAATATACTAAACACTCTGCCAGGATTTCTATCTATCTACTGTGGAACTGGAAGAATTGTTTTCAGTCTAATTTCTCAACTTGAACAGGACACAAGGTTGAATGCATTCTGGAAATCCTGATTAAAGTCATTTCTGAAACACAAAAATATTTGTTCCATCTTATCTCCGACTTATATCAAACAGTCACCTCCACTACAACAGCTCCATTCCTGAATCTACTTTTGCTGATATAGGGAATTTTCAACTAAAAGTGAGATCACTGGTCTCATATGGAGGTGGCAGTTTTTCCTCTGAAAAACAGATAACTACCAATAACACATGAAATTAACAGACATACCACACACACTAGCATCACAGCCTTAGATGACAACCATAATTCCAAACAACCACCACCACCACCACCACCTTTGTTAGTTTCAATTTTTCTGTTATCAATATTACTCCTGTCATGTGATCTCAATCTTTCAGAAAACTAATGACTAGATCTCACTTATGCCAATAATTTTTGTGAAATGTGCACTGACTAATGCCACAAACTACACTAGAGGTTATGGTAACCAATCCCTCAACAGGTGAAGGTTGATAAACAAATGAGGGATGGAGTCCTCGTAGAACTGCTGAAGGATAACTTGAAGGTCTGACACCTAGGATGAATGATGGTAGAAGTAATAGCCAGCCAATAGCAGTAACTACAAACTCAGTAGGAGAAGTCTCTATTGCAAATGGGTAGGAAGTAGTTGTAAGTCAAGGTGAAGAATTAACTCCAAAAGAGAGAACCTAGCCTTCCAATTTGGGAATTGGGCATAGGATCAACAATCCTACCGACAAAAAAAAAAAAAAAAATTCAGAAGTTGTGAAAGCAGACTACAAAAAAAAAAAAAAAAAAGAATATACTGAGAAAACATTTAGATAAATGATGCGGGTAAAGATATGGAGAAAAAAAAATCTGATATGTATTGCTACTTGGAATACAAACACTGAAAACTCCCAGAATCTTAAAGGTAAACAGAGAAGATAAAACAGCCAGATGGCCATAAATCACACTATATTCTACAGAAGAGATGAAAAGAATGTAGAGAACAGATTTTATAGTAAAGAATAAGTTGAATGTCAGTAAAAATATTTCAAACTAGTTAATAAAAAAGATTTGTATATGTAGAATATTAGTTAAGTTCTTCAATATCACCTCATTTGTACCTATGCAACACTAGCAGCTAATGAAATAAAAGATGTGTTTGGCAGCAAGTTGAAAGAAATATATGATGGAGTATCAAAGAATTATGTGATATAATTGCTAGAACTGGAAAACAGAAGGGATACAAACAGAAGCTTACATATGAATAGAAATAACAATGCAATAAGGCTCAAGTATTCTGTGATAAGTAAGAGCATGTTGGTAAAGAGTACATGGATACAAACAAAAGATATTCATAAAGTTACATGGAAATCAGCTGATGGAGTAACCAAAAATCAGAGATGATGTCCTCATTGCAATTCATACTTGACAAGAAATTGCATTCATCATCATCAAATTCCTGCCGTGTACCCTCAAAGGATGAACAGGATATGATAGTACTAATGATGAAAAATTTACATCATTAGTAACTTCTTATCTACAATTTTCCTCCAAATCTGTCTATTACTTGTCAAGACTCCAAAATTATCAGATCTTATATTTCTATCTTCTGAGGCACTTTTTACCTTATCAATCCACCTTTATCTTGGTCTTCCTCTGGGTCTTTTTCCTGCAAACCTAGCAGAGAACACTTGTTTTGCTAATCTTTCCCATTCTATTCTGTTTAAATGACCATACCACCTGAGATTAGCTCTGCTAACGCATTCCTCGATGCCAACAATGTCAAGTTATTTCCTAATATCCTTGTTTTTAATACGATGTTGTGTTATATCTTTGTTTTCTTCCGCCATTGTTATTTAATATACTAACTTACATCCTTAATAATGCCCTACTCAACTCTACCTAGGAACGCTTCCTTTTTGGACACTAGCAAATTTATTTTTTTATTGCTGCGCCAGCCAGAGTCCTATAATATGAGCTTATTCAAAATTCAGGGAAATATTCCTAGGTTAACTGGCATTCATTCTAATATGCACTAAATAGATACTGGTTTCAATTGCAGTCGTGACCAATAAATCTATTACTCAAACATTATCATTAAATTCCCTCCCGCTATGGTTCTAAATTTTTGCAAGTGATAATTTGAATTCTCGAATCAAGCACGAAACAGGCATATACAATAAAACATGTTTATTGAAACAAATTCACTTTACAACTATAATTGAAATGGGATATTAAGCTTTACAAAATCTCTTAATAAGTTAGTTACTCAATACTAATTTAAGAAAACACTCATAGATCAACTTGGCAATTACTCATACTCTATGCAACATTAAAACAAGCTATGTTATTCTAAATCAAACTCTTAATTCTTGCTACATTAAAATGCATTTCTCAACCCGTTACTATTCTGATATAAATCATCTACAAAATATCAAATTCACATATAATCTCAGTCACATGCAGCTAAAATTTCACTCCTGACATTCCTTTGTTTAGCAGAATTACTCGATCTCAAAATTCAAATCCTTATTATAGTCCACTATTAAATGTCCACTTAATATGATCTAACATTAAATTCTGTCTCATTTAAGCATACAACAAAGGTCTTTACGTTACCCAATCTTTTTCTTCCGAAGGTCTGTTAACGGCTGCGTGTATATCGGGTCCTCCTTCCGTCAGTAGCTTCCGCAATGGGCTTACGACTACGCCGTCCGTTTTACACTCTTCCCGGGCTCAAAATTCTCACTGCCTCGATACAGCGCATTCTCTGCTCCTACTCGAGCGGGACATCTCTCTTGCTCGTCCCTACTCCGTTCGCTATTCAGGAATCCTCGAAGTAAATCAGGAACAACCAAAAAAGCCCCACATTATCGCTCACATTCCGCTTATATTTCGTCCCTTCTTTACCATACGACCCTTCATTTTCATGCCCTTAAGGTGATCCTCAAGTCCTAGCTGCCATTTAGGTACTGTATTCTCGGGAATCCCGCTTACGTCATCTTCCTCGTATGTTGTAGCTGGCACCATTACGGCCGACACATGCGTATGTAACTCAACCTTTGCACTCGTACTCTTAACTTCTTTGGCAACTTCTTAAGTTTAAGACAGCTTAATGGGACAAGATTATACTACAATTTCCTTATTAAATTTTCACTAATCCTATAATCCTTCAGTTTAACTTTCAACTATAAGATTTTTTTAGTACGATTTACATGTTATTATACAAATTCCTTTGCAACATAAATTCAAAACTGTGTGCTGTCAACCAGATATTATCTGAGTTAGCCAAATTCTTATGTTAGATTCTGAACGTATAATTTCTAAAAATCGTCCATTCAGGATCTAAGAGTTGCCATTGATGCCATCTGTTCATGCCCCTAATCTTTCTCAGCACTATCTGCGGTCTCTAGTTTTTGGTCAAGTGTTTTATTTCTAATCCATCTCTCAGATCCATTGGTTTGAACACTGTCTTGTATACAGCTAATTTAATGTTTTGACTAATTTCTCTCTTATTCCATATAAATTTATTGTTGACATTCTACAGCTTTGTTGATTCTGTTATCTATTTCCATATTTAATTTACCATCTTCACTAAAAATCGTGCCTAAGTTGCTGAAATGTTTCACTTGTTATATAGGCTCTCCATTCACAATGCACTTGATATTTTCAATGTCTTTGTCTTGTAATTATTATTATTCAAGCCTCCATGGAGTCAAAAGACTCATCGTGGGAGGTCCTTCCTAAGAACATAAAGTCTGTCAAGATTCATCAAGGGGAGGTCCCCCCTAAGAAACACAAAGTCTATCATACCACTCGTTAAAATCATTGACCGTTCTCGCTCTCACCATCAGGCAATGCATTCCACGGTTCAACCGCCCTCCACGCAAAGAAACCATTCTTCACCCTCTTGCTCACAGTTGTCTTTCGTAACTTCCAGGGAAGACCTCTTGTCATCACTCCTTCCCGCTGTTCAACCAAATGAAAGAACTCCCCAGTGTCAACCCTGTAACCACCTCTCAACAGTTTAAAAGTCTCAATCATATCACCTCTCCTTCTTCTATCCACCAAACTCTACAGTCCACATTCCCTCAGCCGATCCTCATAACCAAAATTGTACAGTCCTGAAACCATCTTTGTCATCTGTCTTTGTATCCTTTCCACAGTTAATTTATCCCCTTCAAATCCTGGGGACCAAATCTGAGAACAATAGTCTAAGTATGGTCTGATGTGAGACTTATACAACGGAATGATAACCATTTTATCTCTGCAGATCAGTGTCCTCATAAATGCAACAATCCTCTGTGTTACCTTCACCACCTTTGCAATGTCCCCTAAATTTCAGGTTTCTATCAATCATCAACCACAGATCTCTTGCCTCCCCTACTTCCTCCAGTATAACTCCTCCCATAGAGAATGCAGCATCCCATCGATGTTTCCCAAACCCCAAGACCTTACATTTTGCTGCATTAAACTGACACTCCCATTCATTTGCCCATCTATCTAGCTTATTCAAATCCTCTTGCAGGGCTACCACATCTGCACTTTTACTAAGAATCCTTCCCAGCTTCGCATCATCCACAAACAGCTGAATATCCCCTTGCAATCCACTGGCAATGTTATTGATATAAAGGTTAAACAATATAAGCTAGTACTGAGTCCTGTGGGACCCCACTTGTAACCCTCTGCCTCCTTGAAACTGCTCCACCATACACAACTCTCTGATACCTATCGGACAGCCAATCCTGAATTCCGTTGACCAATCTGACATCCAGACCCATGTACTCCAATTTAAATATCAGCTTATCTTGTGGCACCCTCTCAAATGCATTCGCTAAGTCTAACAAAATTGCAGTATATGCCTTTCCCTCATCTAATGTTCTTGTAACTTTATTATAAAAGTCTAGCATATTGCTAAAACAAGAACGCCCTTTCACAAATCCATGTTGACTCTCACAGATAACATTACCCTCATCTGCCCAATGCTGTATACGGTCCATCACTACTTTCTCCAAGATCATAACAACTACTGATGACACACGGACTGGCCTATAATTAGACACTTCCAGTCTGTTACCACCCTTATGCAATGGCACTATCTTACCTTTCTTTCATTCCCTGGGCACCTTTACTGCAGCCAGACTTTCATTGAAAAGTCTGGTCAGATCCCTAGCACATTCTCTCATAACTCATGGTGAAATACCATCCAGTCCCAAAGCTTTACTGACATCCAGAGTACTCAGTATCTGAAACACACCCTCCTCCTGTACCTCTAAACCTCAAACCAGCCCTATCCTTCTAGCATTAAAACTGACTCCTCTAGGACGAAATACTCCAATAGTGTCCATTTTTATCCCACAATATCATTCTTCCACAGTCATTTCTCCTCCCACTGGCCACATAGCTAAAAAATTCCCTAGGATTTTCTTTGGATCTTATGGCCAATATCCTCTCATATTCCAGTTTCGCTTTCCTTACCGCACTAGTCACTCTTCTGGCCTGTGTCTTATATTCTTCATGCATCTTCTCTTCACCTGTCTCCTTATATCTCTTCCATAGGCCTCTTTTTCGCATGCAATTCCTGTTTAATATTGTTTGTCATCCACTTTACTCCAAATTGTGTCCTCTTCTTCACTCGTGGTATACAACTTACCATTGCTGCTAACAAATATTCTTTCACAATTTCCCACGCACTAATGATATCCCGGTCTTCCAATTCCTCCCTCCATGAAACTTCCCGAAGTTGACGTCTAAGACTATTATAATCACCTGCTTTATAATTCCACATAAGTTCCTGTCTCTTTGATTCTCCTGGATGTCTATTTATTTTCCAAGTCAAAACCATATGGTTACTCTCTCCAACTGGTGTGAGAGATGTCATCTCAGTTATTATCAACTCTTCTGATGCTATAAACAAATCCAAAACTCTTGAACCTGTTGTTCCCTCTGTTACATGTTGCCTAAGACTGCCCCTCAAGAATTCTAGAAATTCCATTCCCCTATTGCTACATGCATCTTCCTCTCTCCAATTTATACTACTGTAGTTAAAATCTCCCATAACAATCATTCTTCTTGCACTTGCCAAACATCTCCTGGTCCCCATCCTCTGTGATCCTGGGTCTGTAGCAACACCCCACTAAATATTCTGTCTTGCCTACCTCTACTTCACGCCATATGCTCTCAAAATCATTTGTCTCACTTCCTTCCAAAGCTTCCACTCTTAGAGGACATAAGTCATCACTTATCATAAGCAGTACCCCACCACCATGCTTTCCCCTCCTATCCTGACGAAAAATGCTGTACCCAGCGACTTCTATTCCTGTTATTATATCCCCTTCTGTCAACCACATCTCAGTGATCCCAATAACTTTTGCCCATTATTTCTGACCTTCATACCATATCTATTACAACAGTTATTCAATTTAGTGAGGGAATCTTGCAGAGAATAATGAATAACAGAGGGGATAATGTACATCCTTGTCTGACACCAGACTTAACATTAAACCATCTTCCTGTACTCAATTCAATTCTAACTGCTGACTTACACTGAAATAAAGACTAAGTATTGCTTGATATAATGCCCCATTGACACCATATAACTGTAGCGTATTGAACAGCTTCTCTCTTGGTACCTTGTCATATGCCTTTTCCAGATCTACAAAACTTAAATACACATCATTGTTATATTCCCATGATTTCTCCACTATTTGTCATAAAGTGAAGATTTGATCCTGACGGCCTCTATTTGGCCTGAATCCAGCTTGTTCTTCACCAAACTTTCTTCCACAATTTTCAACTGTTTCTCAAGTATACTTACATAAATCTTCAGGAATACTCAGTAGGGAAACACCAGTGTAATTCTCACATTCAGTTTTATTTCTCTTTTTATATATGGGTACTATGAGAGCTCTACTCCAATCATCAGGAATTCGTCCCTCTGTACAGGACTTTTGAACTATGCAGTGCAGCCACTGTAAGACTTTTATACCTCCATACTTCAGCATTTCTGGTCGAATATCATCTAGTCCTGCTGCCTTTCCATATTTCAAGCGTTTGATGGATTTTTCTACTTCAAGTATGGATATGTGTTCCTGACTGTATGCCTGATGAGTGTTTTTTACCACTGTGCTATCACTGCTTGTTTCATTTAACAATTTTTCGAAGTAATTACTGCATACTTCATAAATGTCACCTTTATCATCTCTAATTCCTTTTACAATACTTTTTTCTCCATTTCTGAGCTTCTTCAACAACCTCCAGAATATCTTGCCATCTTGTTGATATTTATTTTCTATGTTCTTAAAGTCTTCCCATGACTTTTGTTTAGCTAGTTTTACACAGTTTTAGTTTTCTTATGTTTATTTTCTGTATTCTCTAAGAGCACAAGCTGACTTATTTGCACGAACTTTTGATATGCTTTCTTCTTTTCCTTCACTGACTCTTTAACTTCCTGTGACCACCACGGAGTTCTGATTTTTCTATCCTTACAGACAACCTCACCCCATTCCTCTCTGGCTGAATCAGCCAGGGTTTTCTTCAAGGCTTGCCACTGAATCTCAAAGGTTTGGTTCCTGTTCTGAAACTCTTTCATTTTTTCTTCAATAATATTTTTGTATTTTAGTCTACAGTTCACATCTGAGAGCTGCTTAATTTTTATTCGCTTTAAAACTTTCTTACATGTCATTCTTTTCAATATGGAATTCAATTTTATCCTGCTCAAGACTAAATAGTGATCACTTCCAATTTCAAATCCTCTGTACACTCCGGTGTCCTGTACCAGGGAGAAATCATCACTATCAATTAGACTTTTCTTATTCCTTCCTTCTTTTCTCCATGTGAATTTGTGCACATTTTTATGTTGGAACATGGTGTTAGTAATAACCAGTCCATGTCCTAAGCAGAAATCCAACAGGTATTTTATTAGCTTTGCTCTTTTCTCCAAATTTTCCCAAAATATTTTTGTGCATCTGACAATCATTTCCTACTCTGCTATTTAGATCACCAACAAGGACCAACTTTTCCTTTTTCATTGTGTCAGTTGCTTGCTCTAAAGCCTCAAAAAATTCCTCCACGTCTACCTTAGTATTCTGTGGGACCATGGGCACAAATAAGTCTCATTGTGCAGTTCCTCATTCTGATATTTGCCCACATCACTCTACTTGAGACTGCCTGCCATTCAAGAAGATTAGCCTCATATTTAGTGTTGAATACTATGGCTACTCCTTCTTTTCCTTGATTGTCATTGCCTGAATATAAAATTTTGCATTTATTGCTCAGAAAGATCTCACCAGTTTTTGTCTTTTTTGTTTCAGTCACTTCCATTATGTCGATCTGGTACTTATCTAATTCCTCAGTTAGCTACATTCTTGTTTTTACATTGTGAATTAGGGTTATTATTATTATTATTAATATGTGACACCTCCAGGGAGTCCAAAGACTCATCAAAGGTGGGCACTCACTCTACAACTCTCCGTTTCCACCACTCAACCCACCATCTATGATGAACTGCAACTACCATCATCATCTACCCCACCACCACTAGTATTTTCACAAACATTCATGTTCATAGCAGGAATTGAACCCATAGCCTTTTGGCTGGAGAGTGGATTACACTAACCACTCAGCCAACAGGCCAGGAAATTTAGTGGCAAATATCTTCTCCTCCCTTATCCTGGAGTTTACAGGATTCCTTGTACACTGGCTTTGTTATCATAAGCAAATGAGTTGTACAGCTCAGATTCATTTAGAAGAATATATAACGTATATTTTACTTCAAGAAGCTGAAAAGTCTGGTTTAGTTAGCCATACCTTATAGAAATCATTGGAACACTAAAGTCTATACAAAAGTTATTTTCTTTTTGAAAGATTGTTATAAAGAATGTTGTGAAGCCCACAACTTTCACAGTCCTAACCTCAACAATAATTATTACCTTAAACATTCCCGATTTTGGAAAGTCAAACTAAGTAACACTCCTCATTCTTGTGTATCTTAAAATTGCAATTATTTAAATTTCTTTCTTTGAATTCTATTAGTTGTAGATGGAGTTATCCTCCTGCAGTTCATCATCATCTTCTTGCACCTTTCTTTGTCCAGTGACAGTGTCGCAGTTTCTGTACATCCATTCCACACCAGTCCTTTATGATGTCTATCCATTCTCTGTATGGCCTACCTCTTCTGTTTACACCATCCATAATACCAAACATGAATGTCTTTATCTTCCAGTCCTCACTCATTCTGCAGATATAATTGCAGCTTCCGTTTTATAATCTTCTGCATTAGATTCTCCTTTGGTTGTATCTTCCAATAAAATTCTTTGTTTGTAATTTTTTTGTACCCATCCTATTCTTAGAACCTTCCTGTAAGAAGTTCTTTCAAATGCCAAAATTCTTTTTCTTGATTCCTTATTTATTACCCATGTTTCAGATCATCATACAGTACACCACTAAAGATGCATGTTTCCAGCACTTTTAGTTTTGTTTGCAAGCTGATCACTTTACTTTTCCAGATGTTATTCATGGCCTTCAGATTTGTGTTTCTCTTTGCAATCCTGATCTTTATTTCTTTTTTACAGTCCAAATCATGTCATTTTTCTTCCTAAATATGTGAACTGTTATAGATTTTCTATGTCAATTCCATCCACTCCTGCGGATGTCACCAGCTTGCAATTTAAGTGTTGTCTTATAGTGTTTATCTCTTTTCAGCTGTTTTGATAATGGCTAGGAAAAGTGACTGAAAATTCTACAATTATTCAATAATCTTTCCTAATGTAAGTGCCACTGCATTACTGTATAATTTTTTATCACATCACCCACAACATTTTGATATTTAAATCTATTGGAATGCTTCAGAAGTGAATATGTGAGTGGACAAGAAGAGCTTGAGATGCCCTAGAATATGCAGAAAGTAAATGAGTGGTGAGGGTTGTAGGATTGCTGGTGATGGAGGAGTCACTGCTGAAAAGTATTGTCCATAGAACTTGTTACAGAACTGCAAATGAGCAATCCTGTTTGTGTACGAACTGCTAAAGTAAGCTATGTTAAATGGACGACATACAAGGTTATAAACATTTGGAAGAAAGACATTATAATTTGGAAGAAAGACATTATGGAGGCAGCAAAAGATGAATGGCAATCATATCAGTTGCATGAGAAATACAAAGAGCAAGCGAGAAAAGTGACTCACTGGATTAGAGTAGCAGAAGTTCAGTATGAGCAACAGCTGGCTAACGAAGCCAGAGACCTCTTTCAATATGTATTCAGTAAAAGAAATATTGATTATGGAAGAACAATACTGACTGTCAAAAATGTTAGAATGATAATCACTGCAGAGAATATAGACGAGATATTAAATTAGCAATTTATAAAGATATTTCACCCCAATAAAGGTGATGTGGAACCTGAATGCATTGGGAAGGGGAGGAGACACTAGTGGCGAGTAAACAGAAGATATACAAGAAATTATGTGAATAAGGCTCTAGGACTTAATCACATATCACACAACATTCTGAAAGAATGTTTCAGGGAGTTAAAAGCAGCACTGAAACATTTTTTTTTAGCTTTTGTCTTAGATTGAGCCAAGTTCCAAAGGAGTGGAAAGAGGGCAAACTGTTCTCCTTCATATGGGATGTGATTTTAAGACTAAGGCTTTGAATTATAGGCCAATCTGTGCAATCAGAGTTGTGATTAAAATGTTAAAGATGTTAGTTGGGACTAAGATTCAAAATTAGGTTAGTAACAGCAATATTCTCTGATGGACAACATGGGTTTGCCGAAAGAAGTCATGTTTTAGCAATCTACTTACTTATAATAGTGCCTCCATAGCACAATTGGAAGAACAGTGGTACGTTGCATCCTTCGATTGGAAGAGGCCTAAGTTCGATTCTCGTCATGACAGGAAGAATTTTTATATGAACTTTTTCAATTGAAGGGGTGAGTTACTGATCTCATACGGAGGTGGCAAATTTTTTCTTCCAGAAACTCTGGTTTTTCATCCTGCATACAAACAAATTGGCCCTTCAGAACACACGCAATTTACAGACAAAAAATACTAGTTGTGGTGGTGGAGGCCAGTAGATGCCATTGATGCAGATGATTGATAGTAGAGGTTCGGTGTAGTGATGAAGACAGTGAAGAAGTTGTACAGTGGGTGTCCTCCAGCAATGAGTCTATGGACTCCTTGGGGGTGTCACAAATAATAATAATAATAATATTATAACAAGGAGACAAATATAACTGAAAAAGGAGATGCAAATACATTGGTATATTTATATTTTATAAAGGCCTTTGATAAATTTCCACATGACAAGTTGCTAATTAAACTAGATCTGATGGGGTTGGATAGCAGATTAGTGTGCTAGACTGGATATTAATCTGTTGAAAGTTTTTCCACTTAGTTATATTATAAATTAAAGATGCCAAGAAGTTATATTCTTGGTTTCATCCTTTATCCAGGTATAAACACACAAAGTTTGCATAGTTTCATCCTTTATCCAAGAATATAACTTCTTGGCATTTTTAATATGGATATTTATCTGATAGGTATCCAATAGTTGTGTATAATATCCCAGAAAAGAAAAATCATTAGTGGTGTTACCTGAGGGTCAATTTTGGGGCCTCTGCTTTTTTTTTTTTTTTGACATTGGGAAAGGCTTGAATGGCGATGTGTGGTTATGTGAAGTTGGGGAAAAACCTATGAGGAGAAGAATACACACACACACACACACACACACACACACACACACACACACACACACACACACACACACACACACACACACACACACAGGGTAATCAAAATTGAAGTATCCCTTTAAGGCCTTCTGGGTGCCATCCAGGGATCCAAGTGCTGCAAAAGCTTTGCAGAAATACACTGTGCATCGCCAGAAATAATATCTGAGAGAGAGAGAGAAAAAAAAAAAGTACTGTATATTTTCGTGTATAATGCGATCTGTTAATCTTGTTCCATAACATTATAAATAATACAATACAAATTAATGAAAGAAATATTTATTTTAAAACAAAATGTCAAAATACAATACGAATTAATGAAAAAAATATTTATTTTAAAACAAAATCCTTTAAATTTTTCTTCATCTTTTGAGTCATCAAACATTTCATTTATAAATTCATCTGTAGGCATTGCATCATCAGTGCAGCAGTTGTCGTAATCGTCATCATGCTCTCCATTTTGTTGTGCATCATCCTCGCTTTTGTATATGACGTCATCTTCAGATCCATCCATTGAATTACTTATTCCACGTTTAAGAAATGAGCGTTGAATCATTTCAGATGGTATCAAATCCCATGCTTCTTTAACCCAGCTGGTGACTAGGGTGATCTCAGGTTTCTGAAAATTCTCACCCTTTGTCATCTTCACCAAACCAGATGACATCCATTCTCTTCATTTTTCACGTAAGTGATCTTTAAACGGCTTATTCAAGCTGACATCAAGCGGCTGCAAAACGGAAGTTAGACCACCCGGTATGACTGCCATGTCTGTACGTAACTCACGTGCTTTCTCTTTGCTTGCCTCCGTTAAATGCGCCCGGAACATATCCCCGACTAGCATGCTTTGTTGATGTAACAAGCTACCTGGACGTATGTTCCATACTTGATCCAGCCACAACTGTACACCTCCTTCATCCATCCAACCTTTCTGATTTGAAAATCATAGCAACACTGTTATTATGTTCTTCTGCAAACTGCACGACATGCAATTTAAATCCTGCTTCAGAAGATAAACGTTTCAGTTGGCTCATTTTCAGGCTAGAATAATATTTAAAATGAACTGTGGTTAAACCGATATACCTAACTGTGCTAATATCACATCAAGGGGGCAGGATATTAGCACTACTTACATTACTGGCTTTATGCGCAGATACAATGTGCGCTCGGTCGCCAAATGCGAGTGGGTCAAGTAGTTTTGGTTGCATAGGCATTAGGTAGTATATATTGTGTGTGCAAGTCTAATAAGATGTTATATGTTTTTAAGATCCGCATATAATGCGAACCCCTAACTTTAAGTAGTATTTTTTACCATAAATTTTTTCATTATACGCGATAATATACGATAGTTCCAAATTTCACCACCAGGAGCATTGTAAACACCAATACATGGAATCTGCATATCACACAACTCAGCAAGTGCTAGGAGGGTTTAAAAAGATCGACATGAAATTTTACCCTTCATTCTGGTTGTTAATACCACTCACAGTGATGCCACCAACCTTGTCCCAACATGCTCTTTAAGCTATACCACCTAAAAAACAGCAATGCTGCACTTGCAAATTTCACTGCTTGAACAAATGTTCACAAGGTCCATCTCTGTGTGTTCTGCGACAAATTATTAATCATTTTGAAGAAATGGGATCATTGGGTTCCTGCAGCACACATGCAGCACATGTGTGCTGCAGGAACCAATTTCTATCCATTCAAGATAACCATTCAAGATTACATTTCTATCCATTCAAGATAACCCTGACACAGGAGTTGCACCTGTAGGACTCTGAATGTCGACTGACATTCACTTTAACACTCCTTGTTTCAGTGGAGTTGGATGCTTTTTGGCCATTGATGATTTTGTGGGGAGATGAAACTCACTTTCACCTGAACAAAGCTATGAATACCCACAACTGCTGGGTATGGGCTACACAAAACCTGCATGCAATCCAAAAATTTCCTTTGCATTCACCCAAAGTAACTGTCTAGTATGGGTTGACAGCTTCGTTTATCATTGTTTTGTATTTGGTCACTTAAAATTAAAACTTGAATTTTTTTCTTGGTTTTATTCTCAAATGTATAAAAAGCGAGAATGTTAAACCATCTAACCTTCTTAAAAAGATGTAGACAGTTCAATATCATTCCCAAGTTTTTAACTATTAATAGACCTCAAATGCTTAGAACTTTTCGAAAACATCTCTAACAGCATAGAGAGCAACGTTTGGAATATTCTTGACCACATGGTTCAAAATATTATGACAAGGTTTTTCTAACCAGTAAAAAATCGCAAATTAAAAATTTCGATAGACTTTATGAAAGAAAATACAACTCAAGACCGAGCCTACCAGATGAAAAAGTTATTTTCAATCTTTCGGACTACACATTATCAAAACCAGAATCTGACATACTACAGAAAGGTTTCAACTTTGCTATCACTCCAGATCACATTCCAAAGATTGATTTCATTAGCAACATAGAAAAGGCACTTTCTTCATTCTCGGAAACAGTAACAAATGATATCCGATTAAAAAGCACTATCATCCTTTCAACTTCAAAACCACCAAAACTTAATATAACTCCTCCTAAGAAGCGAGCCCTCTCAAACCTAGAAAAACAAAGATATAATCATCCTAAAGGCAGACAAAGGCAACTCGACAGTTATTTTGAACACCAAAGACTACATAACGAAGATCACCAAGTTAGTTTCAGACACGTCAACCTATCGCATATTAAATGTCAATCCAACTTTAAAAAATCAAAAAGAGACTACTTTCCTAATACAGAACATGACTAGGTGGTTTTCGGACTTACAACGAAGTCTGAAATCTCTACACCCACTGATGCCACGCTTATATGGTGCACCAAAAGTGCACAAAATTGGAGTTCCTCTCCACCCAATTGTTGACGGAAGAAATTCTCCTACATAAATAAATACTCCTACTAAATAAACATCTAGCCTGTCTTTTGAAAGATAATATAAAAAAATCAGATTCCTTCATAAAGAATTCTAAGCATTTCAATGAAAAATTAAAAAGTATCACCATCTTAATAACAGAATACTTGCAAGCCTAGACATGGTCTCTTTATTCACCATCATACCTGTTGAAGAAGTTATCAAGACATAGAAAATCTCTATCCACATAACACAGCTCAGCTTTTCTGCCATTGCCTCAAATCAAATTATTTCAAAGGGAATAATACAATTTATGAACAACTTGATGGCTTAGCCATAGGCAGTCCCTTATAACCTCCCTGCACTGATCTGTTTCATGGAAAAACTAGAAGCTGACATCCTTTCCAAAGTAAATCCAAAACTGTTGGTTTGGTGGAGATACATAGATGATGTTTTCATTATTTGGAAAGGCACAGAAAATACCTTATTTGATTTCCCTACAAAAATAAATTCTTTCCACCAAAAAATAAAGTTCATGTTAGAGCTGGAAAAGAATAATCAATTGCCTTTTCTAGATTCACTAATAAAGAAACAAGAGAATGGACAAATCCATCTCACAATCTATCGAAAACAAACAGACACTGAACGTTACCTGCACTTCAAATCATCTCACCATATTGCGCAAAAACTCAGCATAATATAGTACGCCCACAGATACGAGACCCTTCAACACTTCTGTGCATGTCAATAGGAGGAGAATCCATTCCGATGATAGGCTAATCAATCCCTATTGTGGGATGAGTTGTTTATTATTACACGTTGGAAAATTAACTTCTCTTTTATCATCATTGTAATTTTTAAAGTGGTAACTATTTTGTTTGTATAACAGTTGGAAAATTTTACCCATAAAGCACGTGATTTCACGTGTTGGCAAACAATTTGTACATCCTTCATTTTTCTCCCCTTCAGCATGAATCTCCTATTCTTGGCAAGTCACCAAGCGAAGCTCTCGAAAATGTGGGCGTACTATACATATGTTTAAAAATAGAGCGACCAATATTATCTCAGAAGAAAAAGATCTCCTTGATGAACCTCTCATATTCAAACACTAGTAAACAACAGTTACCCAAAAAATATAATCAAAAAGATTCTTCATAGGAACCCTCCACCTCCACATCAACAACCTTCTGTCACACAATATACATCGTCCATTGTCATCCCTTATAAAGGCTCAGTTTCAACAAAAATGGCCAAATTCAACGTCAGAGTTGCCCCCAAACCTGTCAAAACTATATGCCACATTTTAAGATCTCCTAAGGACATTAATTAACCTCCCCCCAACTGGCCACGACAAAAATGGCCAAACGTCGAGATATATCTGGATATGAAGCTCTAAAACCCATTGAATAACATGGATAAGAAGTGCAATTTGGTGTCACCATTTCATCCACATTGTCCGGTAGGGAGGTTAATGCTTTCTTCAAATATGCAGGGGTATACAACATCCCATGTTCCTGTGGATTAAATTACATAGGCCAAACATCAAGAAGCCTGGAAATGTGAAAAAAGGAACATATAGGGGTCGTGAACAACAGAACAGACACTTCAGGATGAGCCCATCACTTCTCGATCTCTAACTACACCATCAATTGGGATAACAGCTCCATGCCTTATATATAAGAAGATTTTCTATGTAGAAACTTCAAAGAAGCTGCGGTTGCACTCCATTCGGGAGAAAATCTAAACAGAAATCCAAGAATGATTCTGAAAGACATCTGGAAAAGCCTAATAAATTCACTCAGCTTATCAGAATTTCATTTTGCTAAAAACTATACAATGTGCTCAATAAACAATGATTGAGACACCACGCTCCATGCTTATGATGTTATGCATCAGTTTTAATATTTGACTGTGTTACTCCATTCTTCCTTTTTTACTAGTAAACATTATTGTACCGTCATACTTGTCCTGAAGAAGCCAGACAGAATAGCTGGTGAAACTTGTTGACAATTTGTGTATATCATTTATTAATATATGGTTAACGAATAAAACCAAGAAAAAAATTTAAGATTTAACTATGATTATCATTGAATCATTCTTTTTTGAGGACATTTGCCAATTGGGTCCTGTGACTTGATCGTTACTGCTGAAAGGTATCGCGACATGATAAACAATTTTGTCGTGCCACAGCTATAGCAGTGCCTGTACATGGATTCAGTCATTTTGAAACAGGATGCAGCTCCTCCACACATCAGTCAGGAGGTTCTTCGAGAACATTTTATGGAAGCCAAAGTGATCAAGCATGCGTTTCCCACTTCATGGCCACCATATATATCTGATCTGACTCCGTGACTTCTGGCTCTGGGGATTTCTCAAAGATTGGGTTTATCAGGGTCATCCTAGTAACTTGCCAGCACTGAAAGACAGCATAATGAAACATGTGCACATCAGCTGCGTTCTGCTGTTGAACACACTGTACAAAGAATGGAGTCTGTGGGAAAGGCAGCACATTAAACAGTACAGTCCATGAATGCATAACAGAAGTGAATAAAAATGTGTTATTTATGATTGTGCCACTTTTCTCCTTCTTACACACACACACACAGAAAAATTACTACATCTACATTCGGTACATCATACAGTGCTCTGGGTATTGAATTTGGAACCACTTTCTTTTTCTCAGATAACGCTTCCACATGATGCACAATGCATTCCTGCAAAATTTAGCAGCATTTGGATTACTAGTTGGTGCTCCACAAGGCCTTAAACAAGGATACATTAATTTTGATCACTCTCTCTCTCTCTCTGTGTGTGCATTTTCCTCCCAATAGTAACCCTACCAGGAGGTAATTTATTCCTACATGCTCCATTGCATTACAATGTTTATATTACATGTAGCTTACAAGTACTGATTAACATTTATATTTATATTTTTGTATCAATTTTCATATTTACATTTATATTATATATATATACATATATTAACACTATACAGTATAACTGACATAATATCAGTATTTATGTTAGATCACAAGGACTGGAAGTTGATTTTATTAGCAAATTTAATTAATTCAATGTAATACTTTTTGATAAGTCTCTGTTTTGACACTGGCCACTTATCTCCGGAAGTGATGACGTGTTGTATTAGGGGCATCCTGATGGAGTGCAATAGCTGACAGTCGTAAAGTATGTGGTCAACAGTCTGTTGAAGGTGTGGACTGCAGATGCATGATGGTGATTCCAGGATATAGAATCCGTGTAGATAGTGTCTTAATTTTCCGTGTCCCGTTAGTAGCGTGGTTAAACCTGGAGAAATGGCATGTTTTTTCATGTTTCATGTTTTTTCAGCCAGAGTCTGCTTCTGATGCTAGGAAAGACTTCTTTTGTTGTTGATCCGCTTTTTGATGTTTTTCACTCTTCTTCCCACATGTCTAGGCTTTTCTCTTCTGCAAGTGTTTTTATAGCATATTTCGAGAATTTCTGGTAACTTGTTTCTACCCGTTCGTTTCTAGCTGCTTCTTTAGCAAACTGATCTGCTCTCTCGTTTGCTGCTATTCCAGTATGCACTTTCACCCAACAGAACTTGATTTCCCATCACTCTAGAGTGAGATTTCGAACCAGATTTCTTGTCTGTTCTATTAATGCAATATGGTTGTTCTGGTTTTTTATACTGTCTATAGTGCTTCTACTATCACTGTAAATTGTTGCTGTCTTTTGCTGAGAGGTGTTGAGTTCTAATTCCAGGAGATATTTAAGTGACTGAACTATAGCAAGTTGTTCTGCTTGGTTGTTGGAACAGAGAGGATGCAGTCTAGAGCAGTGTTCTTGTATAATGGACTGTCTATTGTATGTAGTGAAAGAACAACTGACGATCCTTTCAGTTTTGCTTCTGTCAGTGTATATTTGGAATTCGTCACTTTCAGAGCTTTCCTTCTCCTTAATATTTGTTTTCTTTGCTGGGTGAGGCCACTTACTGTAGTGAAGCAGACGTTCGTAGCAATTTGGATCGATGTTATAACTTTCGATATATCTTCTCGAAGTGACTTCATATATAAGAGATAATTCTTGTATTTTCAGGCAGATTGGTATTAGAGCTGCAATAACGCAAGCCACCTCGAAAGATATTGTCCTGTATCCTTTAATTATGCATATGGTTATAAATGGCGTTGAACTCTGTTTAGTTTTTGTCGGTTTATCTTAGATTTTAGTGTATGTTTCCAGGCAGGTGCAGCATAAGATATCAGTGGTAGTATAGCACTGGTATATATCATTGTCAGCGCTCGTTGGCCTAATCCCCACTTAATCCATGCCGGCTTAGCTAGGAGGTTTACTATTTGTAAGCTTTTTTTGGCAACATATGAGATGTGCTTATTGAAGGTGAATTTTTCGTCTATTGTTACTCCTAGGTATTTTAGCTCACTGCCTATCTCGAGAACTTCTCCATTTAGGAAGACTGTTACAGGTTGTTTTGATTTTTTTCGTGAGATGTGGAGCAGTGACGGCCCATAACTGCTCCACACTGCGACACTGCAGCACCCCCAAGGAAAAAAAGAAAAAATTAAATTTTGTTTGTGTTTATAAATAATAACAATGCTTACAACATTATATAAATACAGTACATGTTAAAGGTTACAGCTTATGTTTTGACATTGATTGAATAGTTAATTGCAATTGTTCAATTAATGCTTCAGATTACGAAACAAATGCACTGCGATCTAATGCCGATATTCATTTGCTCTTGTCATTGCACGTTACGTCATTCCCAACTGTAACCGCTCAAACGGCAGTGTATTTTTAGTATGCTTACGTGCCTTATATTTGCGAGATATAAAACATTTATTATAGTGTACCTAGTGAACTATTTTTTGTAAATCTTATTTTATTTTGTTAAAATAACATAATTATTTATTTCCTATAGATACAAAGCTGAATTATGACGAGTGTCACAGTTGAAAATATGAAAAGAATTACAGTTTTTCAATTATCGTTACACGAAACAAATGCACTGCGATCTAATGCCTATATTCGTTTGTCGTTGTATGTTACGTCATTAGATACACTACTGCTTGGGAAGTGTATCTTATGCCTGCGCTCGTTATTTCTGTGAGATATGACACGTTTATTATTGGCACGTCTTCATGGTGAACTATTTTTTTGTAAATCTTATTTTATTTTGTTAAAATAACATATAATTATTTATTTATTATAGATACAAGGCTGAATTATGACGAGTGTCACTGTTGAAAATATGAAAAGAATTATATTTTTTATAAATTATATTCAATTATCGTTACACGAAACAAATGCACTGCGATCTAACGCCGATATTCGTTTGCACTTGTCATTGCTATTGATATGAATCTTTTATTATTGGTGTTTGTTCGTGGTGAGGATGAAATATTTTTAATAAAACAATTTTTAATATGTAAATTTATTTATTAATAAATTCGTTACTGATTAGGAAAAAAAAGTGTTTTTTTTTTTTTTTTTTGTATATGCAGCGCCCCCACTTAAAATTTTCACCAGCCGCCACTGATGTGGAGCACTTTAGACTAGGTGCTATTGAAGGTCACTTTCTTCTCGCATGCCCACTCTGAAATTTTAAGGAGTTCTTCATTGGACGTTACTTTTAACCGTAAGCTGTCATGTCCCCGAATCATTATCATCGCATCATCGGCGAAGGCTATGACTTTTGTTTCAGCAGTGACAGGAAGTCTTAAAAGCAAGTTGTACTGGATGTTCCAGAAACCTGGCCCACAGCAGGAACCTTGCGGACAGCCTTGTTTGACTTTTTTCGTTACAATTGTGGTTTTTAGTGTCATAGTTGCTCTTCTGTCTGAAAAATTATTTTTTGTAAGGTAGAGTGAGTTATTAGGGCATTTTAAATCTATTAACTGATTGATTATGGCTAGCCACCATGCAGCATCGAAGGCTCCTTGTACATCAAGTGAGATCAGTAGTACGTCTTTTTTTTGCTGTAGACTGTGTTCTGCGAACTCTTTCACCTCAATAATTGCATCTACTGTGCTGGACTGAGGTCTGAATGCATATTGATTGCTGTTTAATAAGTTTCTTGAGTAGACATAGTGCATTATTCGGTTTATTAGAAGTTTTTCTAGTACCTCACCAGCAACATTCATGAGGCTGATTGGTCTGCAAACCTGGTTTGATTATAGGTATAATTTTTGAGTGTTTCCATATTGAAGGAAATCATCCTCTTTTTAGGCATTTGTTGTAAACTGTTGCTATGAATTCGGGGAATTCGAGAAACATTGTTAAGAGTATGTCGCTGCTTATTCCGTCTTCTCCAGGAGTTTTTCTTGGATCCACTGATCTTAATATTGACTCGATTTCATTAGTTTCAAATGAGTCGTCATCAGGAAAGACTATATCTGTTTCCATTCTTTGTCTGTAAGCTTTGTGGATTTCTTCATCTGTTGATTCATCGGGAATAAACTTCTCTATCATAATAGTTGCAGTTTCTGCAAAGTTTTGAGTGTAGGTGCCGTCTGTTTTCTTGATAGTTGATAGTATAGGTGTTGTCTTGTTCTTGCTTGCTGAACAAGCAAGAACAAGATTTTGTACAGTTTCAACCATATTGAATCCTTGGAATCGGTTGAAACTGTACAAAATTTTTTCCATGATTCTGTTTTCACGTTTGTAATTTTGGACTGATAGCTGTATTTGGCTTTGTAGTAGTTCTTCTGCTCTCTCTTAAATCTTGGTTATTGCATGTTCTTTGGTAGTGCGTTGACTCGTTTTCTTAGGACTGTTAGTTCGTTGTTCCACCACGGTACTGATTTTCTTCCATCGATGTTTAGCTTCTTGGTTGTTCTGAGTGTTTGATCACTGGATTTTTTCAGACCTGATGAAAGTGCAGAAGCAAGGAAGTCTATATCAGTTTGTGCTGATGCCCAGATGGCTTGGTTTTTGACTAAGCTGAGCTGTTTTTCGCTGTTCGCATTAAAGTGATGTTCTGAGATTAAGCGTGAAAATTCTCTTTTTAATGCTTTTATAAATTTCTCTAGGTTGGTTTTATTGGTGAAGTATTTGAGGTTAATGTGGTGGTTTTTGTTGTCTATTCCATTTAAATTTTTGTTACTGATGATGAAACTTACTATGCGATGGTCAGAACAGCTTTCCTCTTCTTCGTATTTCCATTCAGAAATGCAGGGTAAAATAGCGTTGTTTGCCATTGTTAGATCGATGAAGCTGCTTCCTCTAGTATTTTCAAATGATGGAGTGTTACAGTCGTCGTTTAGTATGTGTATGGAATTTGATGCTATGAACTCTTCCAAAATTTTACCTCTATTGTTTGTGCTCTCGTTAAACCATAAAACTGAATGGGCATTGCTATCTATTCCCATAATTAAGCCGTGGTTGATGGTAAAATCCACGATGTTGCCCATTTTTTCCAAGTCATATTTTATGTCAGTGTGATAGTTTAGATACATACTTGCAGCAAAAGTTTTATTTCCAATGTAAGTAATTTCAATAAGTACCGAGTCCTCGTTGCTGTGCTGAGAAATTAATATTGCCTCAACTTCAGGGTTGACCACGAGTATTGCAGCTCTCTTTCTTTCAGATCCTTTGGAAAATATTTTAAAATTACTTGGAAAGCCGCATATTTTGTTGTTCATGTTGTAGGGTTCTTGTATTAATGCCAGTCGTACATTTTTTTTATTTATGAGTTCTGTTAAGTTATTGACAGCCTTGATAGAGCGTTGTAGATTTATTTGAAGACATGGCAGGGAAGTAGTGCTGTTTCTACAAAGCTTTATTATTGCTTTCCATAATCTATGTTTTGAATTTTGAGCTGTTTGTAGTAGTTGTATGTCGGGCAGTCTTTGCTTAATGTCATATGTTTGCAGTCATTTTTGGTTTTGGCATGCTTGTTGTGATTTTGGTAATTTATGCAATTCATCTCGGACTTATTTCGTGGGCACTCGCTGAACTTATGTTCTTTAGAGCAGAATGGACAGGTGGTTTTTCCCCTGCAGTCTCGTGTATGATGGTGAAATTTATTGCAGTTGAAGCATCTCAGAATGCTTACGTAGTCTGCGCAATGGCAAATTCTCCATAGGATTTTAACACCGGTTTTCAACAGTTTGGTCCTCACCATTGGATTGACTTCTATAATCAAGTTTCTGTTGTTCATTTTTTTATTTGTCATGATAAATTTCTGTGTCATCTTTGTGTCGCTGATGAAGAGTTCTTCGTTCTGCATGCAGATTCAGTCTATTGTGTTGTCCGTATCTATTTCACTGGGAATATCATATATTATCAGCCTTGGAAGATGTTTCTTACTGGGATTTGCTATTAATGTGTCTTTACATTCCTTAGATATTTCATTATGCAGCAAGTCTATATCGATCTTTTTCTTTAGATTCAATTAACACTCCTCCGTTATTAATACTTTTCATTTTTGTGATTCCAATTTTTATTTTTCTTGGGTCTATTTTTTCTTTTATAAGATTTTTGGTTTCTTCACTGTTTAGTTGAGCTATTGGTTTGACTATTAATTTATAACAAGCATTGTTTTCGATTCGTCTTTGTTTTAATGTTGATTTTAACTATTTGTGAGTATAGCTGAGTAGGCTGAGCTAAGTTAGGCTGTCCCTGGTTGTTTGTAGTAGTAGTCTGTTGTTCTATCAATGCTTTAGTTGCATTTTTCATTTTATTAAATACCTTTGTAATTTCACTCACTGCAGTTAATATGTCCTTTTTTAAATCATTTCTTAGATTGCCGCTTACTTTAGCAATGTTACGCAGCAGATCTAGGGCTTTTTCAAACTCTAATTCGTCCTGTGCTGCCATCTTAATGTTACTTAAAGTTGTGCGAGTTATTGCTTTCCTATTGAACTGCTACCCTTTTTAATATAATACAAAGTTTAAGATAGTGTACTTACAGTTTTTCTGCTTGTTCCTAAAAGTGACGCTTCCATTGAATTAGGCTTCAGAAGGTTGTTTCTTGTGTCCTTTGTACCTCCCAGTGGAAACAGTTGGGAGGGGGGGTGTTAGCCCTTGCTGTAGCACCTAATCCTATTATGACCGGTTTGAGATAGCTGAACAATAGATAGTCTGACCACAGCAATATTCAGTTCAAAAAGATAGAATAAAATTTCAGTCATACACGCATAGAGCTATGAAATTATAGAGTAAATTACTCACTGTTAGATAATAGAGCACTGTACGAGCTATCAGTCGATACTAGATCCATCCAGTTTTTCTGTTCGATACCACACAAAATCAAGGTAAAAGCAGGAGCGATTTCAGGCACATCCGTTCGCGTCCAAGCTTCTGCGATTGTCGCGTGCATGTGTGTGTGTGGAGAGAGAGAGAGAGAGGTGGAGTGCTACTGATGATGGCAGAGGAATTATGCCTACATAGGGTAGACATAAAAGAGGGTAATAGTGGCAATAATTTTAGGGAGAGCATGTCAGGTGGAGGTTGACAGGAAGACATATTTAGTTGGATGTTGCCATAGGCCAGAGAATGAAGAGGATAGTGATTAAAAAATGTATCAACTTCGATTAGTGAAGAAGAGATGGATAATTATTGTGGGAAATTTTAATTATTGTAGCATAGATTGAAATGAAGAGATATCACTGGGAATAAGGAATATGAATTTCTTAAGAGAGGACTATCTTAGGCAGTATGCAAAGGAGGGCACATGTGAATCGGGAGGTTTAGACCTGATCATTTCATCAGAGAATGTGACTGTGAGTGAGTTCACACATCCCCTCCAGTTGGTGAGAGTGATCACACCAACTGGAATTGGTGTGATCACCCTTACCATATGAAAACTTCTGTGAGAAAAGGTTATATGTGGAATTACAAGGCTGGTGATAACGGAGGCAGTTTGGAGCTATAGCATGGAATGAGGAGTTAAGTGGAAAAGAAATAAATGCTGCTTGGGAACTGGCAAACAGATACTTAACAGCATCAACATGTGAATATCTTCCAAAGGACAAAAGGATGAATAGGGTAGGTGTCAAATAAATGAATGGAGGAATTAAGCATGAAATCTAGAAGAAGCACGAGATAAATAATGGTAATAATCATTGAACGAGGAGTATAAACAAGCAGGCCAGGAGAGTGACTCATTTGGTAAGGACAGAAGAAGTGCAGTTTGGACAAAAACTAGCAAATCAGAAAGAAAAATTATATGGAAAGGCAATTAATGGATGAAAAGTGGTAGATTGGTAACTGCTGCAGAAAACATAGTCAAGGTATTCAGTGAGAAGTTTATCAGGATGTTTCATTCTCAGTATGAAATCAGTAGCTCAAGTGTAGAGAATGGAATAAGAGAAGGCTGGTGAGAGCAAGCAAGACGTATTCGAGGAGTTAAGCCAGGTGTCAATAAGGCAGTAGTACAAAGGGAATGTGCCAGGGAATTAGCATCAGCTTTGGCTTACTTATTTAACAGGTCTTGCAACTGCACAAGTCCCAAAGGAGTAGAAAGAAATTAAAAATTGTTCTGCTTCACAAAGATGGTGATAAAATTAAGGCTACAAATTACAGTGCAATCTGTATATCTGAAACTGGAGTTAAGATATGGGAGAGGTTGACAAGAGCTAGGATTCAAAATTGGGTTGATAACAACAGTATTCTCTCTGCTTGGCAGCAAACAGTTTGCTAAAGGGAGGTTGTATTTTACCAACATATTTATGTACCATAACAAGAAGACAAATGTATTGACAAGGGAAATGCATATAGTGGTATACTTAGATTTTGCAAAGGCTTTTGATAGATTGTCACACCACAATTTGGTAGCTAAACTGGAGCAAATGGAATTGGATGATAGATTAGTGAGCTGAATAGGCAACTGACTCTCAGATAGGTATCAACAAGTTGTGTACGGGGCTGAAGTATCCCAGAAGACATGATGCAGGAGCCTGTTTTTGGACCACTGTTATTTAATTTGTATATTAATGATATTGAGATATGTTTAACTGGTGATATTGAGATATGTTTGCAGATGATACAAAACTGGGGAGAGTGATGAGGAATCAAGCAGATGTTGTGGCCTTACAGGAGGACTTAAATAGACTATGCAGAGTCAACAGTATGAAACTGTCAGTTCAGTTCTGCAAAGTGTAAGGTTCTGAAATTTGGCAGGCAACAATACGATGTAAAGTATATAGTTGGTGTGGAAATTTTGGAGAAAGTTAAAGAGACAAGAGACCTAGGAGTGGTGGTGAACAAGGATCGGAAGCAGAGGTCACATTACACAAGTTGTGAAGTCATCACATCAGATTATGGCAATGATGAAGAGGACCTTAACATGCAGAAATAAAGATGTTCTGGTTACATTGTGTAAAGCCTTGATTAGGTCTTGTATGGATTACTGTGCACAGATTTGGTCCCATGGTTATGATGACATATAACAAAAGATCCAGAGAAGACTAACTAAGGTGACTGGGTCTTTGGGATATGGGAGAGAGAGATTGAAGGAATGCAATTTGCAAACCCTTGTGAATAGTAGAAAGAGAGGAGATATGATTGGGACACTTATGTTGGTAATGGGTTGTTATCAGGTTAATGTGATAGAAATTTTTCATAGAATGGAATAGAAGGATAGAACAATGGGGGACATCCCTGGAATCTGTATAAGGAGGATGTGAGCAGGGGCATAAGGAGGAGGTTCTTTGCATGGGGAGAGTGATTGGTGAGTAGGATGCATTGCCTGACATTCTGGTGAGTGCAGATACACTGAATGAATTTATAGCACAGTTTGATAGACTCTGTGTGCAACAGTATGTACCTCCCATGCGGAGTCTTTTGAGTTTATGGAGGCATGGTGTTAATAATCTCCTCTTCCCTTGATTCCTAATATGACTGGCATTTGAAGAGACTTAACAAGACTCAGACCTGGCATCCTACTGAGTAATTTACAATGTATGTTAATAGATACTCTTTCTCTGAGAAGCAGAAACCATCACTCTTAGTATTAAGTGACACATCCAAAGACATCTGACTCACTGTAGGGTGGTACTCTACACCACACAACCGTCTACATTATTTAATCCTCCATCTACACACAACATACCATGCCATCTAACACCTGTTAATAGTATTTTTGTCTGTTAAATGCACATGTTCTTCGGCCAGTTTGCCTGAATGAAAAACCAAAGTTCCTGGGGGTGGGGGGAAATCTCCTAGCTTCTTCCATATAAGTAGATAATCTCATCGTCTTACTTTTGCAGTCATCATTCACCTTTGTATTGTTTAAACAAACCTCTCAAGTTCAAATGGTAAAATTTGAACTTGAGAGGTTTGTTTTACTTTCCTATTTCATCATTTCCACACTCTCATCAATAAGTTAAAGATGCCAAGAAATTATATTCTTGGTTTCATCCTTTACCCCAAGTGTAAGCAAACAAAGTCTGTGCTTGAAGTAACTCCATGACTGGGCTACTTATATATAGACACTAATGACTTCACATCAATTGCCTTAGTATCCCATAATGCAATGCACATATCCTTATGGACACATATAATGCTGTGCATTATGGGAAGGGCCACTACCCAGACCGGTTTCGACCTTTTGCCTCTATATACAAGTAGCCCAGTCATGAAGTTACTTCACATGCAAACTTTGTTTACTTACACTTGGATAAAGGATGTAACCAATATAATTTCTTGGCATCTCTAATTTATAGCATAACCAAGGGAAAAAACTTTCCACACTCTCATCAATCAAGGCCAAACCCATTCAAATGCAAACCATTCTGCTGATATAAATCCTTTCTTTCATCAAAATTATTCAACACATCCACATATTCAACATTATTTTATCTTCTTCTTTCTGACATTTTAGTTTCAGGCAGTTCTGGAGTCTGCCGCTCAGACAATTTTCTTCCACTTATTTCTATCTTGGGCATCCCTCCTTTCCACTCCAACTTCTTCCATATCTCTTTTGATGTTTTCTCTGCAGGGCTCCGCTGGCCTGGCTGATAGTACCCAGTATGGGCCCCTGACTAGGGAAACAGGTGAAGATGAACAATGGCTGAACAAGTGGAAGAGGGGAAGATGATGTTCGACCCCAACAGTCAGAAGGGCAGAAGATCCATCTTCAGCAGTGTCTGATATCCAGAGGAGTGGATACAAATGCTATTGGACTTACATCAGTACTCCAGTGGAGTGGCCAAGAATAAGGGTCCACAGAACCATCCCTCTGTGGTTGGTGCCAGGAAAGATATCTGGCTATAAAAAACAGTCGAAATAAAAATGAATCTCAGACTATTTCATCTACACCAACTACATTTACAGATACTGCAATCTCTCTCTCTCTCACACATCAATCAATTCATCTCATTAAGGCCAAACCCATTCAAATGCAAACCATTCTGCTGATATAAATCCTTTCTTTCATCAAAATTATTCAACACATCCACATATTCAACACTATTTCATCTACACCAACTATTCAATTATATTTAGAGATACTGCAATCTCTCCCCCCCTCCCTCTCTCTCTCACTGTAGTGAATCCGTAATTTTGCTGAGATATGAGTTTCTGAACATGTGACTTTGATATACTTTTAGATATACATTTAGTCTAATAAGTTGAGCCTGACCATGCACAGTCTTTTCTAATCACAAGATTCTTCAGAAGAGCATTAAGATCCTACACAGAAGTGTATATAAATTTGAATGCCTCTTCAAGGAAAGGTTGTGGCATCCTGCTTTGGTTGTTTCAGATTATGCCAGAAAACTAAGGCTATGAGGCAAATGGGTTAGATGTATTCTCTAAATTCTAATTTCTCTAAATTAGATGTATTCTCTAAACAATTTGCAAATATGCAGAATGAAAAACTAGTGATTCCAGGGAACATTTTTACAATACTAGCCAACCTACTTTTAAATGAAAAGTCCTTACAAATACAGTAATCTACCGTTTATGCAACCTTCAAAACAATGACCATTCAATTAACCAACTTCTGATAGAGCACCATGTAATAGTACTTCAATTATTAAAACTTACCATTCTGATAATTGGAGGATCAGATAAATGGTAGACTGCATTCCTTTCAGAGTAAAATGGGAATAAATTCAGGTCTTTCCAAATAAAGGGTGTTATCACTAAATACCTAGTCTAGCCATAAATACTGTTACAACTTGAACAGCCCATAAACCTCTATCAGTAAATCTTTTACAGCTTTTAGTGCTCAATGTTCGAAATGTCTCCCAATACTCACTCCAAATCTCCCTCCAGGTTGGCAATGTTTGGTATTGTTTCTTGCAGGCTACTCTCTCAAGCTCTGACCAAATTTTAAGTCCAATGGATTCAGGACTTTAATGAAGACAATTGTCTTAAGGCACATTTGCTCCAACTACTGTTGTGTGCAGGCACTGAGTCTTGTTGGAAGGTCCACTGCCTACTGTGAAACAAGGTGTTCTTCAGGGCCAAACCACAGGTTCCAATATGGTGTCTTGATACACTCTGGCAGAAGTTTTGACTCATTTCTCACAGAAATGCAACTTGGTTACCCCCCCCACACACACACACACACCACCACCACCAAACCATCACTAACACAGGGCAATGACCTCTCTGAATCCTGGATGCTATGGCCCATGCTGTGCAACCATCTGTGACATATACCTGATCATTTTGGCACTGTTAAATAACTCTATGTCTGTTGTTTGTGTACCACTGGAGAAGCGCCTTTGATTTTATCATCCTCTGCTGTATAAGTTGTGGTGTTAGGAAGTATCCAGTAGAACAATGATATGCTATCACCCCCAGGTCATCAGTTAGTACATGTCAAGTGACATTGTTCTCTGAGAAACATTCATCTCTTGCATCACTTTCTGCATTCTCACAGGAATACGGAGGCATGCCTTCACAGTCTTCACAAGCTGTTGCATCTTAACACAGCATGATCAACCTGTTCTTTGGTGGTCAGATATGTCTTCTGCATCATTATAATGGTTAATAGTCCTACTGATCCTGAGCGTTTTTAACATGTTGAAAATAACAGGCAGCTACATTCCAACCTTGTGAAGTGCTATTACAGCTACATAGTTCTTATAATCTTCCCAGTGTGTGTTAATCCATGCAGCAAGACAACTCTCTCTCTCTCTCTCTCTCTACTGATACACACCCAAATGTTGGCTACACATAGCACTACTAGCAGAACAGGGTTTGTGCAATTCTGTGAGCAGCGCGTATGTGTGCATGCGTGTGTGCACACGCATGAAAAAGTTGTAATAGTATTTATGGCAAGACTGTATATTATAACTTTGAGAAATTTATTTAATACTATTAAAATTTTATTATTAATATTTATTAGTTCTCATGAATCCTAGTAATATCTATCACTTGGCACCTATCAGTATTTATTTATTTATTTATTGTATGGCATATACACATGGTTAAAAGGAAATAACATGAAATACATATGAATATGGACAACATATAAATATATAAAAATTATAAATATAAAGTAAAACATAGACAAACAGATAAAATACAGGCATTAAATATATGACAAGAATCAAACAAAATTTTTACATTTAGATTTTTAATCCAATTGATCGCCTCCTGGGATAAGTCAAAAATGTCCTTTGGTTCACCTGAATATGCAGTTAACTGACATTCCTGAACTTTATGACGGATGATTTGGGTCTCGGCTCCACAAGGGCAGTGGGGATTCGGTATCTTTCCCCACTTTGATAGTAAGTCTCTGCACACACCATGACCTGTAGGGATCCTATTAGCGGTTTTCCATATATTACTGGGCAGGTCAAATCCAGATGGTTTCTGAAGAATATTTATGTAGCTATGGACTTCAGGTGATACTGCTTGAGTCGACAGTGCGTCCAACTTATTCATCAAGCTGACATTCTGACTGAGAAGATTACAAGCGGTCCCAATGGTAGGTCTTCTGGATTTTAATCTATCAGATAAAGCATCTGGAATAAACTTATGTATTGGGAGGCTTTGGTTATTTAAGATTTTTTTATATTCACGAATCAGAGCTTCCTGTCATCGCAATTCTGGAGGAGAAATATGGCTCAGAATGGGGAGCCATTGTAAGGGTGTGCTTCTGATATAGTCCCTTATTAAACACATACTGAAATTAAGTTGAACATCTAATTTGTTAACATGGTGGCTATTAAGCCAAACAGGGGCACCATACTCTGATGTACTGTAAACCAGTCACAAAGCGGTGCACCGTAGGGTTGTGGTGTTTGGCCCCATGTAGTACCGCAGAGCTTCTGGACTATATTATTTCTGGTACGTAATTTAGCAGCGATATTCATCATGTTGTTTATATGACAGAGATCTATCCAAGGTTATCCACGGGTATTTAGGTGTTAGATTAAACAAGATTAATGTCCCATCAACATATATCTCTGGTTTTAGATTTGCAAGTCTATTATTAAGGTGAAAACAAGAACATTCAGTTTTACCAGGATTTGGTATTAATCTCCATTTTTTAAAGAAATTCCATAAGGCCGACATATCATTCATCAATATTTCTTCAGTTCTTTCTATGGATTTGTTACTGATCACCAAAGCTAAATCATCTGCATAAGCAAACTTTCTGCTGTTTCACGGATGTCTGAGATGTAAAGACTAAAAAGCAGTGGTGATATCACCAAGTCCTGTGGTAGTCCATTTTTAAGCACTCTCTGTTTACTGATACTTCCCCCATTTACTACCCTGAAATATCAATCGCATAATAATTTGTTTAAGAGGTGCCCCAGTGTTTTACATGGGATGACCTTAAGGAATTTGTATATGAGTCTCTCCCTCCAGACAGTATCGTAGGCCATTGTCAAGTTAACAAAGATTGCAGTATTCTTCAGACATATTTGAAACCCTGCTTCAATGTAAGTTATTAAGCTAATAACTTACACTGAAGTGCAGCTACGATCTCTTCTGAACCCTGCTTGTTCTATTGGAATACATTTCAAAATTTTCCCACTGATCCTATTCAAAACCAGTCTCTCCAGTAGTTTGTAGGTTGCACTTAAAAGGGCTATGGGGCGATAGCTTTCACTTCGGTGATAATTTTTGTCATTTTAAATTCTCTAGGGACACAACCACTTTCAAGTATGTCGCTAAAGAACTTGGCCAGCCACAATCTAGCATAAGGTCCACAACGTATCAGGAATTCATTATGTATATTATCAAATCCAGGAGCCTTCCCTGTTTTAATGTTTTGAAGCGCCAAGGATATTTCCTCACAAGAAAAAGGCAAGGAGAATTGTAAGTTCTTTTGGGTTCCAGCCTTCATAGCCTTTAGTTCACGTTTTACCTCTCTAGTATGTTCTTTATCTATAGGGGTTCTAGAAAGCGAAACAATACAAACAGCTATCTTATTTGGGTCAACAGATGAAGATTTCTTTGGTACAAAGGGGCTTGGGGTGAGCTTCTTGAGTAGCGACCAGGCTTTTCTGCTAGTGTTTAAAGTCTATGTTCTCAGTTAATTGGATCCACTTTTCCCTACGAGCAGAATTGAGACTATGAAGCTTTTTCTCCTATCTCAGGATCCTTACTCTCAAGGAATTCCCAATACAGGGATTCGCTTTCGTTAGTCCATCTGGGCACATATTCTTTTCAACAGCCTCAAGGGATGTATCTTTTTGCCACAACTATGACTACTCCAGTGAGCCGTGTATAATTTTTGTAGGTTGGGGGAATTCTTCTAAGACGTGCATGTCCACAGTAAAATTTTCCCAATCAGCTTTTTGAAAATTCCATCTTGGTCTAGGAAATAAGGTTATCACTGGAATTTGGGTGCCTAATTCCATTAAGATGGGATGCTGTTGACTATTTGGAAAAACATCGAGAATACGTCTGGAGACCTGTAAAGGTTGATTTTCACTACCAGTGGAGACAAATGTTAAATCAGGGTTATATTCCTTATTCCAAACTCTTGATCTAAAGGTGCTACAAAAACCAAGTGGAGATGATGTACGCCTGTCCATTCCATTAATGTTTCCCCATTCTGATCAATTCCAGTCATATTTCCAAGAAGTATGGTGAGTATTGAAGTCTCCAGAGTACATCATTGGATGGGGATATGTCTGTAAAACATCATTTGACCAAGCAGTTGCAGGTGGTTTATACACATTCACAATCATGATGTCTGCTATTCTAACAGTGATCTTATGGATTTCGTCATCAATAGAAGAGGTCATCAGTACAGCATTCTCAATATCATTTCGGACATATGTTGTGTTGCCGTAGCAATAATTATAAGTTATTCCAAGAATACCAAGAATATTGTAACCAGGGATTGTTTCTCTAGATTTAACTTGATCTTCAGATTCAATACGTGATTCTTGAATAAGTAGATTGATGTTTTCATCTTGTAGGAGTTTAGAAAAACATTGACAATTTAGTGCACTAATACCTTCAACATTTAACTGGTGGATAGGGATATGTCCGATATTCCTTGTCATCTGGTTCTGGGAAGAACTATTGTGATGGTTTTGAATTTTCATGTGTAAGTATGGTCAGGAGATTGCACTATTGCACAATGGTCTGGCTACCAGTTGCTCTAGCTCTTTAGCATGGCCCAGTGTGCACCACAAGGAGGTGAGCTAGAATTGCACCCCGGCACCTATCAGTGGCTGAGATCAATTAATCTAAGAGTTTTATTGTTAACTGTATATGCAATTATTCATCACCATGATGACGTACTCTGAGACAAAGTATGAAATATTAGTCATTAAATATGAAATACTGAGTTCATATTTAATGATCAATATTTCATAATTTGGAATAAGAGAGAGGACAATTTCATTCATCTCTCTTTAGTGTCCTCACAGCCCAAATCACATCCTGAATTTCTGCACCTCAAAAATATTTTTTACTGCATCAACCACGTTCCTAACAAGAGAATCACCATAACATGTTATAGCCATTTTTTTCAAATACTCTTATACCATCTCATCCTTGTTTATTTACATGCATTATCATATAATTATCAATTATTCAAAAATATGATCGTAGGAGACCCACTGCCACAAGCATGACATACGTGCCTTAAATACATTCACTATCTCTGCATTCACCACACTCTCAAGCAATGCATTCCAATCACTTATCACTCTCCTCTACCTCAATTCACTCCAGCTCTCAAATGAATTAACAAGATCTTTCCAATTTTTTCACACATTCATCCATATTTCTTATTTATCACTTCTTTCATATTCATTTGTACTCTCTTTTTTTCCCTAACATAACTTTACAACTGCATGGATTTTAACTTTAATAACACAGCGCCCATACAGTAATGAAGAAGTTAGAAGATTATTACTCGGAAAGAAAGCAATGACAAATTTAAGCAAGATCTTTAAAGATAAAGATATTAGAATCGCAACAAAAATCAGAATCATGAAAGCAATGGTATTCCCTGTGGTACTGAATGGATGTGAAAGTTGGACCCTGAGAAACAGTGAAAGAAGGAAGATAGATGCATTTAAATTATGGGTTTGGAGATACTTACTAAGAATACCATGAACTGTAAAGTAAACCAATAAATCAGTGATAGACAGAATAAAGCCAGATTGTTTCCTCGAAGCTATGATCATCAAGCAAAAATTGTCATACTTTGGACATATTATGTGAGCAAATGACAGTCTGGAGAAGAAGATGATGCTTGCTAAAGTTGATGAAAGCAGGAGAAGAGGAAGACCAAGAATTAGATGGGTGGATGGAGTTAAAGAAGCAACTGGAATGCACTTGGAAATTCTGAAAGATATGGCCAGGGACAGATCTGAATGGAGAATGTATGTTCATAGAATTACCAGGAGTCGAAAATGACTCGATGGAACATAACGACAACAAACCCATACAGTACTTGGTGCAGTTGTTAGAATGACACTCGAGACAGCAAAGACATTGATCAAATTCCTTTCTAGGACATGAAGAACCATTACAAGTGCTTTTAGATGAAGATGATTTAGTCTCCTATAGAGATGGCAATTTTCTACCCTGAAAACATGTTTTTACCCAACAAAAGCAAACTCTTATCTTAATATAAAAATTTATGTTAAAAATGTTTCATTCTAGTAAAGCATTATGTTCCTTACCATAATTAATATTTTCATGACGCTGAAAATTACAGGAAATTTCCTGCAGATAAGGCATATATTTACGAAATCGTTTGCATCTAGTAGCCAACCAATTTTGAGATTTTTTTCCCTAAATTATTAAAACTGATACTGAAAGCAGGTGGAGAGAGATTTGGAAGAGAGGTTCCTCCTCTCTTCCAAGCTTCTTGACTTAAACATATAACAGCAAACAATTAGCCAAGCAGATCAAAATATTAATATTTAAAAATGATTAAGGTAATTGTCTAGTATTCAAATTTGCTAATTTGACAATTATACTATTTCAAGTTACCTTTATATCCTGCAAATGATTAGTAATTACAGCTTCACACAGCAACTCAAATTCATGCAATTCGTTGAGGGATACTCCTGCCCAGTAATGTGACCACATTCCAATATATTCATCTTCTTTTGTGAACTGCAGAACCACACTATTTTCCAAAACTTCTACATGATGATTTTTAAATTTCTGTTTTTCTTCAAATTTCAGATACAAGGAAAAATGAAAAGGCACAAAGCCACTGCCTACAGTGCAAAATAAAATCTGACATGATGAACAAGAGGTGCACGATGCAATGTGAAGAGATGATGGATCAACATTCTTAACAAACAGAATAAAAGTTAACATCACTAACGACTGATTACAACAAAATTCTGGTAGTGAATAAGCCACATGCTGTTGAGAATGCAAACCTACCATACATTTATGGTCTTCATTTATATCATTGGTACCAATTTCAGAACTTAAATGTTCTGCACTAATATTCATATTGTTGGTATTTTCTTCAGATTCATGTTTAAAACACATATCACCCACTGCAATATTACTGCTTTCATTTTGTAAATTCAGTGCACATTCAGCTGTTTGTTTTAAGTTGTCACCTTGTCCTGAATCCCCTAAATCACTGTCTGCTGAGTGTGCTGCACTTTCCAAATAACAATTTGCACTGCTACCATCAAATGGAATAACTGGCAATGTCACAATTAATTTTTTTCTGCTTTTATCAAATTTAGCATTTCCATTAGGTTCATCAACTGGATATGGAAGTGTTACATCCAAATGGTAATGTGCTCCATCCTCATCACATAATAAATTAAGTCTTTTATGAAAAATATCCAATTTCATATTGGAAACTGAATGCAACTGTGGCAAATCGATTTCAACTAAAATTTCATTTGGCCGAGTACTCGCAATGCTATTTGGAATAATAGAATAATTTTGCAGATCAACACAGTTACGACAAGTTACTGTGTACTTCGGCACAAGAATGTCATTCTTGACAGGGTTTGTTTTTAATCCATCATTGAACACGTTTGCATTTTTAACAATCGTACCATCGCCAGAAGGTGTCTTATTTTTAATAGGAAAGTCGGTTTTTGTATGAGGAATATTTAGTACCGATTCTATACTTGGTTTTTTAAGATCTCCATCTATTTTACAATCTGATTGCTTAGTCCTCAGAATTGTGGCTACGGGCAAACCTTTAAATTTTAACTTCGGATAGCGTATTGCTTGCTTATCTAGCACAATACTAAATTTCTCCTCAACACCATTTATAGCAGTTTCCTCAGTAACATTTTTAAAACGAACATTTTTTTGTCCCATATACAAAGTATCTGGGTGAAATAAAACATCATACACCGAACAGAGTTTTCCTGACTTGTCCAAATCTTCCCTAGGAGAAGCAAGAAGATAAGGAATATTCCAGTAAAATCCTCTCTCACTGTGTTTATCGGTAGCCTTTTGATAGCTAGGTTTACCGACATTTTCATTTTTACAAATATTTATAAAGACCTTCCTTCCACTATCAGTACTTGTTTTCAAAACATAACCAGGTTCAGGGTGAACGAAGGTCACGTTAACTCCACGTTCTTTTTCTAACGTAATTATTTCTTTTTCATAGAGACGCCGGTTTTCAGGGTCACTGATCTCTTCAACATATTCATTCAAAAGTTTGCAAAAACGTTCGTCTTTTACTGCTTTTCCTAACATACCAATTTCTTCGGAAGTAAATTTAAACTCCTTCGCTTGGTCATCGGCGTTTAAAGCCATAATTAAATGCTGAACACGCGCAAGAACTTTAAAAAGTATATATATATATTCCCAAATAATTAATATTACCCAAAAGACTACAGATTTATAAACAAGTCCGATTCATTTTGCATGCATAAAAATCTACAGAGTAAATACACTTAAAAACTCACGAACACAACAGAATCACAAAAATACAGTTTCATTACTGATAGCGTACGATGTTGTGATGATAAACAAAACCAAGGAAGTTTGTAGCATTTCAGGAAATAGTACTGCTCTCTACTGACGATAATATAAGGTACCGTAGTTAATGACTGTGAATACTAATATTTGTTTATTGCATCAATAACTTTTCTGATAATCACAGAAATACATTTTACACAGTTAATTTGTAGATAATATTGCTATTTTTGGAGATAGACAACTGCAATGAGTACTGCCAATTTCTTTTTTTTAAATAAAACTTAGTATTTTTTTTTTTAAAGAATCACAACACAACATAATATATAAGTGAATCTTCATCCATGAAGATTCTGTTGTATATATCATGGTAACGTTTTTGCCAGCAGACTAATTCCAGTCGCCAAATAATATAATTTTTTGGACTTTTTTTTTCAGTCGATCTACTTGCCTGTGCAAGTAGATCGACTCTCTTTGACAATGAAACTCCGTCCATGAAAAAACTAGGAGTTTTAATACTGCAACTAAAAAAAAAAAAAAAAAATTGACAGGCTATCGCATAGATACCAACAATAGTTATAGTGAGAAATATCGCTTTATGTGATGATTAATAGCTAGGAATAAGTGCAACCTAGCTGATCAGTCTCATACGGGGAAGCTCACGGTGGAAAGAGGAACACAGCGTGAGAAAGGTAGATTCTCCAAGAGGATGTAGATGCATGTGCAGACACAAAGGAAAGGAAATGACTTGGAATCAAGGAAAAACAGTTCATTCTGAAGAAGGTCAGAATATGAATAAGGAGAAAAAGAAATGGCTGGAGTTAAGCATGGAGAAGGCACATCAGATAAGTGGTGTCAGTGGTACTAGCTATAGATCCAGGAATTAGCTGCTGGATTGTATACAAATTATGTTTGTATACAAATGCTAGAAGTGTAAGAAACAAGGTAAATGAAATGGTTGGTTGCATTAATTGAGTCTGTTAACCCCAAAATTGTTCGAATAAGTGACACATGGTTGGATGAGAACGACATTCTGACAGGAATCCAGATGGAAGGGTATGATGTGTTTCATACAGATAAAAAGGGTAAAAAGGAATATTCATGTGAATAGAATGAAATACTTAGTTGGATGTTGTTATAGATCTGGTAATGTGGACAGTAGTGACTATGAAATATATAATTAAATTACCCAAGCAAATAAGAAAAGCGTGGTTATTATGGGTGATTTAACTATGGCAATATTGACTGGGATGATGAGATAGCAACTGGAAGTAAAGAAAATTAGTTATTACTATTATTATTACGGGCAACTCCAGGGAGTCATTAGACTCATCGAGGGAGGCCCTAAACATCATGTCCACACAACTATTCGACATTCTCACAGTATCTATCACACCTTGCCTTGAACTCGCTCACTGTCATAGCACCTACAACAGACTGGCAGCTTATTCCACTCATTTACCACTCTAAAAGTAAAGAACTCCAGCTCTAACACCCTTGCTAACCACACTCTTGCCCAGCTTCCATAGGTGTCCCTTAGTTCTTCCACCACCAGTCCTGATCTCAAAAATATCCTCTGTATTAATCCTATAGAATCCTTTTAGCAATTTGAATGTCTCAATCATATCTCCCCTTTTCCGCCTATCAACTAGTTTCTGCAACCCACAAATCTTCAACCTGTTCTCATATGGTTCATTCCATAGATCTGCTATCATCTTAGTCACTCGCCTCTGGATCCTCTCCACCTCCTCCCCATCAAGAAGGAACCGAGGTGACCAAATCTGGGCACAGTAGATGGGCTCGAGATGAGGTCTTATCAGGGCTCGGTACAGAGGTACAATAACTTGCTTGAATGGTTTCTCATAGTTTCTTGAGTTTTTGAGGGACAGTATGTAACAGAGGGCACACGAGGATTGAGGGTCCTGGAATTAATGCTCTCATCAACAGAGGATGTAATTATAAATGCGGTGTCAAATCACCCTCCAGTTGTCGAGATTTAGCATGAAGTGATTACTTGGGTGGTTGTCAGCAGTGTGAGACCTTCTGTGAGAAAAGGGTATATATGGAACTACAAGTCTGGTGATTATGAAGAGCTCAGGAGACACATTGCAGGTGTAGCATGAAATAAGGAGTTACTTGGCAAAGAGATCAACAGCTTGGGGAATAATCAAGAGCTATCTAGTAGATGCAATGTCTAAATGCATTCTAATGGTCAGAAGTTAAATAGCATAGGTGGGAAATGCATGAGTGAAGAGATTAAGCATGTGATACAGAGAAAAATGGCATTATGGAGGCAGAATAAGAGAAATGGTAATAATCGATTCCATGACCAGGCAAGGAGGGTGACTTGTTCTGTAATGGTAGCAAAAGTGAAATATGAGCAGCAGTTAGCTAATGAAATCAAAATGAATCCTAGGGAGTTCTTTCGATATGTAGCCAGCGAAAAAAGGATGATTATGGAAATATGACAGTGATTGGAGAAAAAGGTATAAGGATAACGATTGCAGAAGATTATAGTGAAGAAACATAATGAGCAGTTCATAAAGGTCTTCCATTCTTTATGGGCGAATGTGACATCCCAGAGAGATTGAGACCAGCTGATGATGGGGAGGAGAGACTGACTGTAAGTGAGCAAGAGGTGTATGAGCAATTGAGAAAACTTGATGTTAATAAGGCTGTGGGGCTTGATCACATATTGTGGTTAAAGTGTTGCAAAGGCTGGTGAGAACCAGGATCCAGAATTGGGTTGGCAACAATGGTATTATCTTTGATGAACAGCGTGGATTTGTTAAGAGAGGTCATGTTTTAGTAATCTACTTAATTATTACAATAAGGGTAAACAGCTTGAACAATCAAACAATAAGGTTAAACAGCAGTGACCCGAAAACAGAACCCTGAGTCAAACTAGAACGGATGGGGTTGGATATTAGATTAGTTCACTAGATCGGAAACTGGCTATCTGATAGGTATCATAGTGTCGTGTATGGGAAAGCAATATCCAGGAAGAGGAAAGTCCAGTGGCGGCTTGTGGCTTGAAACCGTGGGGGTGCTGTAACTTTCGAAATATACATACACACTGTAAGTACAGTGTATAGGTGTTTGGATAAAATATCAAAATTATGGTAAAAATTTTTAAAAAAAATTAAACATGAAAAAATATTGTTTGTTATCAATAAAATTAAACAGTTTAGTATAATTCAAAATTACTTAAAAATAAAATATATTCTTCTTGTTTTGATCCATGGAAAAATATTGTTTATTATCGATAAAATTATACAGTTTAGTATAATTCAAAATTACTTAAAAATAAAATCCATTATCATAACCCTAATAATGTTCTAAAATAAAAACTATAATAAATGTTATGTCTTTAATTGTAACGTTCAAATATTTAAAGAGACGAAGATTATTATTATCAACACCCGACCTCCATGATGGATTTTTATTATTTTTTATACAAAATAAGAGAATTGTATAGGATTGTTGATGATAAAATTAAATATTACAAGCAAATATAATACTGTTTTATATAATAATAAGTAAATTTAATAAGCAAATTAATACTGTTTCAACCACTACATCACCCGGTGTAGTGGTTGAAACAGTTGTAGGTGTCCTCCCACGATGAGTCTTCGGACTCCTTGGAGGTATCAGGAATAATAATAAATAAATAAATAAATATATTTATTTATCGAGAAGAATTGGGGATGCTGACTTCCGTAGTGCTTATGCACAAGCCGCCCATGGGAAGGTCACTAGTGGTGTACCTCGGGTGGGTTTGTTTTAGGGAAATTGCTGTTTAACCTGCATGTTATTGATATTGGCTAAGATTTAGATGCGGATATTTAGTTGTTTGCAGATGATGCGAAGTTGGGAAGAAGAACTGTGGAGAGTAGAGAAGATGTTGTGGCCTTAAAAGAGGACTTGATTAAATTGAGTGAGTGGACCCGAAAATAGGGATGCCCGTTCAATGTTGCAAAATGTAAGGTTGTAAATTTTGGGAAAGAAATACGGGATGTATAATTTAAGCTTGGTGGGGATATATTGTTGGGGTGGAGGAAATAAGCGATCTTGGTTTGAGAGTAGATAAGGTTCTAAAATTTAAGGGACACATCACCAAAATTATGAGGACAGCACAAAGAATTCTGGGAATGATGTGGAGAACACTGACTTGTAGAAGTAAGGAGATTCTTGTTCGATTGTATAAGACTTTGATTACCACACATGGACTTCTGTGCGCATATTTTGTCATCTGATTTTCAAAAGGTTGAAGAGATGTTGAAAAGAGTCCAGATACAACTTACTAAGGTAATTTCTGATCTCTGGAATGTAGAACATGAGGAGAGGTTGAGAAGATGCAATTTACAGAGTCTTGTGGATAGGAGGAAGAGGGGTGATGTGATAGAGACCCACAAGTTAGTAAGAGGTTGTTATAGGATTAAACAGGTTTTACAGCAAACGATGGGAGATCAGGGGAGAACCATAGGACATCCCTGGAAACTGTATAAGGAGGGTGTGAACAGGGGAGTGAGAAGCATGTTTTTTGCATGCAGAATTGTGAATGATTGGAATGCCTTGCCTGAGAGCATTGTGTATGCAGAGAATATGAGTGTGTTCATGGTGCGATATGATGAGCTGTGTGTATGACAATAGGACCTCCTAGATGAGTGCTTGACTCCATGGGATCTTGGGATAATAATAATAATAATAATAAAAATAATATTTATAATAATAATAATAATTATTATTATTATTATAAAAATAATAATAATATTATTATTATTATTATTATTATTATTATTATTATTATACACCTCCAGGGAGTTCAAGACTCTCTGGAGGTGTATAAGACGAGGGAGGACACCCACTCTACAACTCTCCACCTCCACCACTGAACATCATCATCTATACCAACGCCATCTACTGTCCGCCACCACCACTAGTATTTTCACAGACAATCACAAACATCCATGCCTACAGCGTGATTCGAACCAGCAGCCTTTTGGCTTGAGAGCGGATACGCTAACCATTCGGCCAACCAGGCCAGCATAATAATACGATGGTATTGGGTTTTCCTCTGGAAACTTAGGCTTTTTACTCATCAAAGCAGAAAATCCAGTCAGAAGAGCATGCACAATTTAAATATACCATTATTATCAGCCTGCAATGGAGACAAAAGGCTCATCGCGAGAAATTAATTTCGAGAAATCCAATGGCCACAGAGCCTTGTTTTGCTTCGGCCGTAAATCTAAAAACAACAACAACAAGAATTCGACAATGAAGACGAGAGTTGAGATTATCTACAAACCGATTTCCTAATCAATTTAGGGAATGATTCCTCAAGTATGTTTTAACAAACTGTTGACAGGATTTTAAAATAAAGGATAAAGTAAATCCGATATTTTAAAACCATTTAAAGTGATTATTTTCTTTATTTAGTGATTTCAGGTTAATGAAATTCCTTAGTAAAAGAGCATATTTCTGAAAGTGAGCGGAAATCTTACACCATTTCATTAATAATCGCATTATATGAGAACCCTTGTGAACAGGACCGTACTTATGCAGAGGTACACGAAGAGCTGGCTGGGGTTCCGAAAAATTAGAGCCAATTTCAGGGCCCGAGACAATGGGAGGGTGCCCTGGAGCACTCTAATGTCTCGAGCCCCGCCCACCTCAGGAAAAGTGTAAGTACGGCCCTGTTTGTGTAACGAATGAAATATGCTGATGTAAATATAACAATGTTTTATTATTATTATTATTATTATTATTATTATTATTATTATTATTATTATTATTATTATTATGCAAATATCTCCATGGAGAGCCTCCCTAGCTCAGTCAGTATAGATGAAGCCCTCTGGTTGGAAAGAACCTGGGTTGTTGTCCATGACGTTAGGAACCTTTATGTGGTCTTTTTCGACTAAAGGTGAGTTAGCCGGTCTCATGCAGCCGGAGAGGTTTTTCACTCAGAAAATAGGGTTTTTTTCCCCCAGAACAGGCAAAAGGGCCCCATGAACACACACACAGAACTTTGTGTTCATGGAGCAGCTGTTCATGAATTCAACCTCCTAGATAGGAGATCGCACTTGAATGGGAATGGGATCTCCATGGAGTCTCGGAAGGTTCGATGTGGGAGACCTAACTATCCAAACAATATCTATCATACTTCTTGAACTCTTTTATAATTAATAATTCTTATTATTAAAAAAAAAAAAAAGAAATGATAGTTGTGGCAGGTACGAATGATTTGAAAGGAGATAAAATGGAAATAATAGAGGACCTGAATGAATTGTTTGAGGTAGCAAAAGAAAAGATCGAGAGAGTTAGGATGATTAGTCTTTTTCCACGGTACGATAGTGAAGTGTTTAGGAGGGCCATAATTGCAAATGACTTTATGCGTGGGTTATGCATGTCGAGTGATGTGGAATTTGTGGATGTGTGGAGTGAGTTCGATGGGCGAAAGGATCTATATAACATGGATGGTCTGCATTTCAATGGATTCGGTGTAACGAGGCTTGAAAAAGTGTTGTTGAATGAGGTGAATGTACAGAATCAGGGAAACTAGATTTATTAACGGGTGGAGTAGATATGCAGACTTTAGGGAGGCATTTGAGTGTATGAATGAGTATAATATGCCCGAACGAATAAGGACAATAAATCAGAATGGGATAGTTAGTGTAAGGCATAGGGATGGGGTAAACGGGGGTCTGCAATTCATGTTCACTAATGCTAGGTGTATTAGGAACAAGTAGGAAGAATTTATGGCCTTGGTTGGCACTTCGAGACCACAGGTTATTGGCATTAGTGAAACATGGCTGAATATAGATGATATGGCTAGTGGGATTGAATGTGATGGGTATAGTGTGTTCAGGAATGACAGGGCGAATAAAATGGGGGGAGCAGTATAATTGATGATAGCTGATGACCTGCAGCCAAGGAGAATAGAAGTTGAATTGCATGATAGAGAAAAGAGCACATTTGAGGCCATTTGGTGTGAGATTGTGGCTAGCAGAACAAAATATACAATTGGGTGCTGCTATAGACCAGGTGATGAGATGGTGGAGATAGTATGCACAAGCAAATAGAAGAAATGACTGGAAGGAGGGTAATTATTATAGGAGATTTCAACTATGGTGGCATTGATTGGAGTGAGGAGAGGACACACGGGAGGAAGGAATTGGATTTTATGCGGTTATTAAGAGATAACTATCTGCGTCAGCATGTAATGGAAAATACTAAAGGTCAGAGAGTGCTTGACCTGGTAATAGCATCTGAGGATTTGGCTGTAACAAATATGACCACATTGTCACCAATTGGTGAGAGTGATCATAGGGTCTTGATTTGGGAGGTGGCTAAAGGTGTGGAATTTACAATTAAGACAGGGCACATGTGGAATTATCGGGCTGGTAAGTATGACAAGCTTAGGAGTTTGATTGGTTCAGTGGCGTGGCATGTACAACTGCAAGGGCTAGCAGTTGATAGTGCATGGGAGGCGGTTAAGAAGTGTTGAATTGTTTGCCTGAAACAATAGCTGATTGTATACCTAGAGTCCGAATAATAAATCAAGTAGGCGGTAAATGAATGAATAACGCCATTAAGCTTGAGCTGCAAAAAAAGAAACAACTATGGAGGGAATTTAAGGAGAAAGGTACCGGCAGGCACATGAACGGTATAAAGCGCAGGCCAGAAGGGTAACGAGTGTGGCAAGAAAAGCAAAAAAGGATTACGAAAGAACATTGGCCATACAGGCTAAAGAGAATCCTAAACAGTTTTTTCGAAATGTTGCAAGTAAGAGAAAGAATATATATGGCAGAATGATTTTAAAGAATGCCGATGGTAGGGAGGTAACCGAATTAGTTGATATAGTTGAGTTACTGAGTGAGCACTTTGCAAGAATATACCATCCAGGTGGTGACATTGTAGAAATGAATGAACCAACACATTATACGGGAATTGTAGTGAATGAAGGGGAGGTGAGCAGTCTCTTGCAAAACCTCAATGTCAATACATCTGTGGGATTGAATGGTATACCAGTTGTGTCATACGTGAAGCGGCTAAAGAATTGTCAGAACCCTTGACCGTTTTGTTTAATTTGAGTCTCGGGTCTGGGTTAGTCCTGAGCGGATGGAAGGAGGGGAAAATAGTTCCACTGCATAAAGGAGGTTCCAAGGCTTCTGTTGTAAATTACCGACCGATTAGCATATCAGGAATCGTTGTCAAGGTCTTGGAGAAATTATTCAGGGAAAGAATACAGGATTGGATAGATAAAAATGGGATATTGTATGGGGGGACAACATGGTTTTGTGAATGGTAGATCATGCCTCAGTAACTTGCTCACGTTTTATAACACAATGACGGCTGAGCTGGAGAAGGGTAATGGGTTTACAATGATTCTACTGGACCTGGCCAAGGTCTTTCATAGGATACCACATGGAACTCTAATCAGTAAACTGGAGCAGATGGGGACAGATATAGGGTTGGTGAGATGGATAGGAGGGTGGTTGATGGGGAGATATCAGAGAGTAGTTTATTCAGGAGTTGAGTCCAAAAGACGACTTGTGACTAGTGGTGTGCCGCAGGGTTCTGTTCTTGGACCACTACTTTTCAATTTGTTCATCAATGATGTAGGAAAGCAGTGATGTGAATCTGGCTTCTTATCCAGGTGTTTCGCTTCTTATCTTTTAGTGTGATGCCTAGCATCAACCTCTCCATTTTTCTTTGAGTTGTTGTTAGTTTATTAGCGGCCAAGTTTCACAACCATATGTGATGAGCAGAAGTATACACTGGTTAAATATCTTCCTTTTTAAACAGAGTGGGATATCATTGTTTTGAAAAATGCTTTTCAATTTGCTGAATGCACCCCAGGCAAGTTAAACTCTCCTATTTATTTCCTTTTGGAGTCCACAGTTTAGATCACTGAGATGACCTGAGAGGAAGTGTTCACTTGTTTGCTGATGATGCAAACTTAAGTAGAGCAATTGTGGGAGCACAGCATGTCGAAATTTTGCAGGATAATTTGGATAGTGTGGAGGACTGGGATGAAGAAAATGGATGTCAATTTAATGTGGCAAAGTGTAAGATTATGCATTTTGGGGTGAAAAGATTAGCAGCAGTATATCACATTGGTGGAACCGTACTCCAGGAGATTGATTAGGCTAGGGATTTTGGGGCGTTGGTGGATTGGAAATTGAAGTTTAGGGGGCACATTGCAAAAGTGGCTAAATCAGCTCATCAAATCACTTGGCTTCAGAAAAATACTTTAACAAGCAGAGACAAACAAGTTATTGTTTCTCTGTATCGAGCCTTGATAAGACCCCATCTAGATTACTGTGCCCAAATATGAGCGTCAGGGTTTCTTCTTGATGGGGAGAAGGTGGAGAGGATCCAGAGACGAGTTATCAAGATCATAGAATGTCTGTGGAATGATCCTTATGAGAACAGGTTGAAGATTTGTGGGTTGCAAAATTTGGTCGATAGGCAAAAAAGGGGTGATATTATTGAGACGTTCAAATTACTGAAGGGTTTCTATAAGATTAATCCAGAAGATATTTTTGATAACAGGACTGGTTGTGGGTGCACTAGGGGCCATACATGGAAGCTGGAAAAGAATGTGGTTAGCAGGGGTCTTAGAGCTAGGTTTTTGACTTGGAGAGTGGTGAATGAGTTGAATAAGCTGCCAGGGTTTATTGTGGGTGCTATGACCATGCATGAGTTCAAGGCGAGGTATGATAGATACTGTGTGAATGTCGAATAGCTGTTCTTTACATGATGTTAGGGCCTCCCTCGATGAGTCTGTGGACTCCTTGGAGTTGCCGGTAATAATAATAATAATAATAATAATAATAATAATAATAATAATAATAATATTTATTCAATGGTCATAAGAAGAATAAATCGAAACATTTCTCAATTATTCCTCTTCTACTGATCATAAAACCTTTTGGTTCGATTGTTCGGGGAAATAAAAAATAATTAACCGCTGATTCAAACCATAATGCCGCTGACATGTAAGGTGCTTTTGCAAAGAGTTTTTGGTCCCTCCCTTGATAACTTTTGTTGGACCCTTGATAAAAAAATCCAAAAAGTTTTTAAACAAATATTAATGTCAAAATGGGTTTATCAAAACGAAAAGCCTTGTATATTTGGAATCGTTCACACAGCCGTCATCGCAAACATTGCAGTATTTTAATAATTGAATTTCGTGTTCTGATGACTGCAAAGATTTAATTTAGAGAAAGAACCAATAGAAAGGCAGAAAGGTGTTGATTTGTATCAGCATAGAAGAAGACCCGGCTCTTACTTGTTAAAATGAGCTTCCCGGAACTGCGAACAATATGCTCACTGGAATATATCAACGAAGCGATAGTCTCAGATTGCGCGATACGTATGATTTCTCTGAATTGATATACAACAGCTGTTTCGGAAGAAGTGAAATTCAATGTAAGCGAACAGATATGGATGGTGTTCGGAAGTTCGGAATGGAGAATTGTTTTCTATTACTTAATTTTGCGCCCTCTCCATTTTTTTTTATAGCGTCTTTGTGCTGCACACAACTTGCACATCTGATTACAGCAGCCCTGCTTTAAACTACCATTACTCCTCGCCTATAACATGTGCATTGCCTGTGCATTACAGTGGAAATGGTGGTTGCGTCCATCATGAAAAAACGTATATACCCGATTATAGTCGCGGACTAGAGAATTTTTTTCTAGGCCTTTCGTTCTTCGAACAGTTCGCGAGGTAGTCGATTTTTGGTGGACAGACAAATAGGGTTTTAATCGTTCTAGCTCCAAAAATTAATCACATAACTCACACTATTTCAGACATAATATATATCAAGCAACTGCTCCGTGAGTACTACACATCAGTGAGCAGGAATTGCAGAGAAATTTTTATGGGCAGAAAATTGAAGAATTATTCAGATAATTCGGTAAATAAGACATAGATCACTAACTGAAGCTGAATTTGCATGAGTCAGCCAAATTGTTATGGAACTGGGCTATAATAAGAAGTGTACATGTTGGATTTCATGTCAACTGATTAGAAAAATTGGAAGTTTGTCGCAGATTGCTTTAACGTTATCACCAAAGGAAGCTACTCCTTTTCTTTACCAAATCGTAATTAAATACAAAACTCTGATGCATGAATATTTATTTATATTTTTAGCTTTACTCCAGATATGAAAGGTCGTCATACAAACTCTAACACTACAGTACCATGTGTGGGTTATTGATTAAGAGGAGAGAAATGATATTATTATTATTGTTCCGGGTAACTACAAGAAGTCGACAGACTCATCGAGGGAGACCCTAACATCATGTCAAGAACAACTATTTCACATTGACACAGTATCTATCATACCTTGCCTTGAACTCATTCACGGTCATAGCACCCACAACAGACTCTGTAAGCTTATTCCACTCATTCACCACTCTCCAATTAAAAAACCTAGCTCTTCCACCCATGTCAACCACGCTCTTGCCCAGCTTCCATGCATGGCCCCTAGTCCTCCCACCACCAGTCATATTTTCAAAAAGATCTTCTGGATCAATCTTATAGACACCCTTCAGTAATTTGAATGTCTCAATCATATCACCGCTCCTTCACCTATCGTCCAATCTCTGCAACCCACAAATCTTCAACCTATTCTCATAAGGTTCATTTTACAGACCTGCTATCATCTTGGTCACTGGTCAATCCTCTCCACTTCCTCCCCATCATGAAGAAACCCTGGGTGCCCATAACTGGGCGCAGTAGTCCAGATGGGGTCTTATCAAGGCTCGATACAGAAGAAGAACAACTTGTTTGTCTCTGCATGTTAAAGTATTTTTCAGAAGCCAAGTGATTTGATGAGCTGATTTTGCCACTTTTGCAATGTTCCCCATAAACTTCAAATCACTATCCACCAACACTCCCAAATCCCTGGCCTCATCGATCTCCTGGAGTACGGTTCCACCAATGTGATATACTGCTGCTATTCTTTTCACCCCAAAGTGCACAACCTTACACTTTGCCACATTATATTGACATCCGTTTTTCCTAGCCCAGTCCTCCAAACTATCCAAATCATCATGTAAAATTTTGGCATCCTGTGCACTCACAATTGCTCTACCCAACTTTGCATCATCAGCAAACAAGTGAACACTTCCTCTCAAATCCTTTCCTATATCATTGATGAACAATTTGAAAAGTAGTGGTCCAAGAACAGAGCCCTGCGGCACACCACTAGTCACAAGCCGTCTTTTTGACTCCACTCCTGAATAAATCACTCTCTGGTATCTCTCCTTCAACCACCCTCCTATCCATCTCACCAACCCTATATCTATCCCCATCTACTCCAGTTTACTGATTAGGGTTCCATGTGGTATCTTGTCAAAGGCCTTGGCAAGGTCCAGTAGTATCACTGTAAATCCATTACCCCTATCCAGTTCAGCCGTCACTGTGTTATAAAACGTGAGCAAGTTACTGAGGCATGATCTACCCTTCACAAAACCATGTTGTCCCCCATACAATATCCCATTTTCTTCTATCCAATCCTGTATTCCTTTCTTGACTAATTTCTCTAAGACCTTGACAATGATTCCTGATATGCTAATCGGTCAGTAATTTGCAACAGCAGTCTGGGAAGCATCTTTATTGATAAATTTATTGATATATTGATAATTTTGCTTAAAAAGTTAGGGGGTTATACGCGGTGGAAAAAACAGTATGGGGGAGATTGTTCCAAAGAATCGAGTTTTACGGAATGAAGGATGATTATGAGAAGTTTGTTTGGTATGCTTGGAGTTCGTCAGTGGCTGTTGTAGTTCTTATATGGCTATAAGAATGCAGAGTGATAGACATCAAATCAGAGCAGCCACTGCAATGAAAGTACCTGTAGAAAAAGCATAGTGCAGAAACAGAGTGCCGATGGGAAAGTGATTAAAGGAATCTGTGAAGAAAGTCTTACCTTAGCAGATTGTCCTCTTGTGTATATCATCAATAATTCTTAGGGAGGTTTTGGGTGCATGATGTTAAAAATGAAAACAATATTCTAAGGTTGAAAAAGCACAGTGCAGAAACAGTGTGCCGATGGGAAAGTGATTGAAAGAATCTTTCAGGGAAGTTTTACCTATTTAGCAAATTTTCTTCTTCAGTATATCATCCGGAATTCTTAGCGAGGTTTTGGGTGCATGACGCCAAATGTGAAAACAATATTCTAGTCGAATTCAGACTTACAAAACGTTAGGCATTGAGAGAAAGGGAAGTAATGTTTTGAAAGGAAAATAACACAATTTTTAGTGGCTGAGAAGGCTATGTGAATAGTATATTTGTGCCAGAATAAACTGCATATGAGAGTCGGCCCAAGAAAAGAAAGCTGGTCTTGGAAAGAAACTGGCATATTATCAAAAGTAAGTAGAAGTGAAGTTGGATCTTTCTTGTAGGTGATAAGGTAAGACTGAGATTTATGGAATTGAAATTAACTAAGAGGCCTGTGTAGCTCAGTGGAAGTGGCACTTGCGTCCTCTGCGCTTGGTCGCTCGAATTTTGTCTCAAGTTCAAGTCTAGTTGCTGACTTCAGGAACTTTTTCCGGTCAAAGAAAGGCTTAGAAAAGCCTTTCTTTGACCGGTTCCCGGGTTAGTCGATCTCTGCCACGGGCAAGCGGGTTATTCCTTCCAGAAACTCTGGTTTTTCTTCCTGTAAACTCAAGAAAATCGACCGTACCCACATTATTTCAGATAGTAACATATCTTGTTAGGGTTAGTTACCAAGAGATGGCAACACTTGTTTGCCATCCTGTTCATCGGTGGCTGCTATAATTAGTGATAGACATGGACAGAGATGGAACTGCCCACTCAGTCACCAAAAACTGGATAGGATATAAAGTCCTCGCCTACTCCTTATAAGGGTATAAAAGGCGTTATCTGATTTATTTATTTATTTATAAATTTACTAAGTTATCTTCACCTCATTTGAAGATCCTAAGATCAGAGTTTCGGCCATTGGTTCTGGAAGATCATCGGGCTTCTGTCATTTGATTGCTGCACAGCTTTCGAATGAGGAAGAGTAATGTCATCAGCAAAACTGTGAATAGGATTTGAAGTACGAGAGAAGGTTATTGATGTTAAGAAAGAATAGCACGGATGAGAGTGCAGGATCCTGGGTACTCCAGCATTGATAAAGAAATCTGGTGAGAGGGGACCATCCACTATGACACGCAGTGAACGACCAGAGAGGAAGCTGGCAGTCGAATTACAGACTGCAGGAAAGAACAGTGGTGCATCCAGAGGGGGAGGAACAAGGGTTCCTGGCACTTCCCAAAGAAAAAGGGGAAAAAAAAACTCGACAATTTTCCAAAAATCTTTTCCTAATTAAATTCATTTTTTTAATTATGTTGTGTCATGTCTTCTATTTCCATACTACTTAAGAATTAACGATCACTGAAGGTGGGAATATCCCATAGCTTTCGGGAAGCACGGACGCTGTGAACACAAGGTGAACGAAGCACGCAGAACGAGTGCTACTTCATATGCCCCAGCCGGGCATGAGGAGATCACAGGTATCATGTATTGGCGATCTTTGCAGATGCTCAGTCATAGTCGTATGCGATGACGCATTTTCAGATCATCTACTCAACTCCTCCCCCCCCCCTCAAAGATTAAATCCTTAGTGCGTCACTGGGAAGGAGCCCATAAGATGGTAACTTGTTCAGCAGGCCTCGATGCTAGACATGATAGAATGCCATTGAAATATCGAAAGCAGCAACATAGGTTTCTCCAAATCTTTCCATCTCTTCTAACCAGAGATGGATAAGATTGATGGGAGATCGGCTGTAGAAGAGAAATGGCAGAATCCATACTGGTGATCGTTAATTAATTGATGAGTCTACAGGGAGTGAAGACGCTGGTCGTTGATAACCTTCTCCATCACATTATATCGCCAACCTGTTACCTGAGGGGGAAAAAAAGTTCAAAACTAAATCTTCATCCAGAAAGTGCATGCTGCCTTTTGAAATAGCATTAGCCAGATTGGTATTCAGCAGGAATGAATGATGAAAGGGACAACAATAAATTTTCAAGCTATGTAAACGCCTTCAGAAACTTGAAACAACAAACAAATTACATTCACGTCAAGAAGCAGCGTTGCATTTTGAAAATGACAACGAAGCAGCATGCAAGCACATTGGTTTCTATGGCTTCCCATGAGATCTGAAGTTGTGGAGAATCCTCTCTACAGTTTGGATTGAATTTCTGGTCGCTTACTAGATTGAAGACGCATCAAATTTTAAGAACGAGTAACTACTCAAAACAGAGATAAGAAACAAATTCCAAAAATAACCTGAATAGTGTGGTGATGAGGACTTTGAAAAACCTCAGGGCTACATTATATTTTATGGTGAAAAATAGGGTATATGAAAATAAAGTACAAACCTGAAGCCATCTTTTCTTTCTTTCTTTTTTTTTGTATAGCTGATATACTGTATCTGTTTAGGGTATGGAGTTATCTAAATTTTTTTGTAAAAATTCCCACTTCTTTTATTGCCTTATACAGAGTAAGCGAGTCAGTTTTAGCCCGATCTAACTTTTCAAGAGTGAGTGAGCCATTCAATCTCCACTGGTAGCAATTAGAGATAACAGGCCCAAGAACTTCACAAATTAGAAACGACATCAAATGAAGATCGCGGATGACATGTGCCGCAATATCATGGTCCCTAAACCTAACACAATATATTTATTGTTTGAAAGACTATGTTCTAAAGTCGGCTTTCTTGAGTGGAGTGCAGTTATCATAATGGAGGCATTGCTTTTAGAAGGCTATACGAATTTTTGGATATTAATCATATTTATTAATTATTTCCGGTGTGGTTAGCCGAGTGGTTAGAGTATCTGCTCTCCAGCCAAGTCTGTGGGTTCGAATCTCGCCATGGGAATGGATGCTTGTGATTGTCTCTGAAAAATACGAGCGGTGGTGGGAAGTAAATGGCAATGGTGTAGATGGTGCCGTTTGCTGTAGTTGGCAGATTGGGTGGTGGAGACAGAGAGTTGTAGAGCAGGTGTCCCCCCCTTCGATGAGCCTTTGGACTCCTTGGAGGTGTTAAGTGATAATAATAATGTCTCTAACTTTAGTCATAAGAAAAATTATTTTTTTCATGGAGAAGTTTAAAACACAAAAATATAAATACATATATATATCTATATGAAATCATCAATAAAAATATAATCATCTATAAAAAGAAGGTAACAGACAACCAAGGAAGCAGTTCTGCAGAACACAGCTGGCCAGCAAGCCCAAGCCACGTCAGTTAAGTGATTTTGAACGAGTAATGATCATTGGGTGCAGTATAAGTGATGTCCATCCGTGAGATCGATGTTCGGACAGGACATTCACAATCCACTTTACAAGAAATTGTACAGAAATACGAGAAGCAAGGTTCTAAAACGGTTGCACCACGATGAGGAAGATATCGTATCCTTTCTGACCGAAATAAACAGGATATTTTCCGCGAGTTTACAAAGACTCATAGGATGACTCCTCAGGCCATCTCAGCTGCTGTATCAGTGGATTCTCCTTCTACCTCCCAGTGTGGCCCATCAACACAAACAGTGCAGCGTGCTCTTCATGAGATTGGGATTTTCAGGTGGGCAGTGATAAGGAAGCCTTCATCTCAAAGCCGAATGCTCAGCAGTGTCAAGATCATCAGAACTGGAATAGTGACCAGTGGGTGAAAGTGATGACATAGCTTTACTCTCTAACAATCGGGTTGGAGGTGTGTGTGTGTGGGTGGGTTTGGAGGTGCCCTCATGAGAAATATGACTAACACTATCTCATGCACAGAGTGAAGGATTATGGTGGGGATGGAGTCATTGAATGGGCAATGTTCTGTTCTGTAGGTTTGGAATTCATATGTGTCTGGAGATGAGACTCAATTGTAGTTACCAGGAGGCACTGGCTAACCATCTTCCTGGAGCAATGGTGGAGTTCTATGGGAATGCAACCGATTGTTTCTTCCAGCAGGACAATGTACTCATTCACAGTAAATCCGTAGCATGGTCCAGAGGATGTACATTTGCCCTTTGGTTGTAGAACCTGAATTCAAATCCTCTGTAGGAAGAGAGGACAATATTGTTTTTCAATTTCTAATTAAGAAGCTGCGCAAATGAGCTAACACCTTTTTGTTCCCACATAGGGAGTATCTGAGGCCGTTTTAGGCCTAACGTTTTGGAGACCGAGTGGGCAGTTCAATCTCCACTGGTAGCCAATCAGAGATAGCTGGTCCAATACTTTCGGTAATTAATTGGTATGCGGTGAAGTCGGCGGCTAGCAAGTGTCACCATCTCGTGGTCCCTAACAGGATATTTTTCATGTCTGAAATGAGTGTGGGTTCGAAGGCCGATTTTCTTGAATTTACGGAACGAAAAACCTGAGTTTCTGGGAGAAAAAACCCGCTTGCCAGTGCCAGAGATCGATTAACTCGCAAACCGTTCGTAAAATGGCTTAGAAAAATTTCCTCTAGTCGGCGACTAGATTTGAACCACAAAACAGATTCTGATTTTCCAGGAGAAATCCTTCTACCCCCCGACATGAGATTGGGATAACGCATCTTCTGGTGGAGAGTCCTGATAAAGGTTCTTTGCATCCTAATAGGATTCTAACTCACTTCTTTCCTTCTTTCCAACCAAAGGAAGTTTATGCCATTTGAGCTATGGAGACTCTATTTGTCTGATTTGTGAAAGTTAAAAAATGGAGGAAGAGACCTTAGAAAAATGATATGACTGTAAAACACTTGGCACTTCATTTATAATTGGCAGATTTTAGTGGAAAATGACATGACTGTCACGTTTAAGCTCTTGAAATAGCAGGAAGACAACAGAGATTTTTCTTATGATAGGAAACAAGTGGCCATCACTGGAAGATGCACAAAAAAGTGATGAGTAAGATGAGATGTGTATTCTTTTCCTTTTTTGGATGGAGTTGAGTTTATTACAACACGTAATACATTGCTTACGAGAGAGAGAGGGTGGGGACCGATAGTGAATAGCTTAAGGAATGGTATAATACTGTGTTTCTAAGGTGAACTTCCTGTACCTCGATTCTTAATAACAACGAAAATTATCAAACCAAAATTGATCTCAAAAGATACTAATCTTCACTTGTAACGTTACAGCCTAAAATTCCAGATATTTGGCAGAGACTTATCAATAAATCCATACAGCTGGTTTTTTTTTTTTTTTTTTTTTTTTTTTTTTTTTTTTTTTGCATTTCAAGTTCATTTTCATTTCTATTGAAATATTTGTTTCATCCATGGGATGAAACAGCAATAATTCATAAATTATTTCTGTTCATAAGGGAGGTCTGAAAAGTTTTCGACCTCAACCATACATGGCAACACTATCGGCAAGATTTTTTTTTCTTCTAAGTTGGTACATCTGTCATAAGCATTCATGTGAAATTGCAAGTCATTCTATCAAGTAGTTTGTTGCTTACAGCTGTCCGAAGCAAAAGTGTTGTCTGTATTGCTTGAAATGGATAAAATTGAGTATCGTGGGGTTAACGCCAAAAGAAATTCATTCGAAGTTCACAAACGTTTATGGGCACTCATCTTCGTTTTTGACAATTAACAAATGGGCTGCCGAGGTTAAACGTGGCCATACCAGCCTTGAAGATGATCCACGTGAAGGACGTCCAAAAAGTATACCACCACCAAAAATCATTGATCAAGTGCACGATATGGTATTGGATGACTGGCGAGTCAAAGTGCATGAAATTTCTGAGACTATAGGCATTTCAATAGAACGTGTAGGATATATTTCACATAAAGAATTGCAAATGAAAAAGCTTTGCACAAAATGGGTGGCACGCTTGCTCACAGTAGATCAAAAATGCACTCGCGTGAAAATCTCTGAACAGTGCTTGGAGCGTTTTAACAAGAATAAAACCGATTTTGTGCATTGATTTATCACTATGGATGAGACTTGAATTCACCATTACACACCAGAATCCAAATAGCAGTCAAAACAGTGGACAGAAGCCAGTCGTTCAGCACCAAAGACAAATTCGGTTCCATCAGCAGGATAGGTCATGGCATCGGTGTTTTGGGATGCTAAAGGCATTTTGTTTATTAATTATCTTGAAAAGGGTAAAACAATAACCGGGGAATATTATTCCAATCTTTTAACCAGACTAGACGAAAAAATTCATGAGAAAAGACCCGGTTTGCAGAAGAAAAAAATCATCTTTCATCAGGACAAAGCACCTGCCCACAAAGGTGTTTTGGCAATGAGAAAATTAAGGGATCCACCCTATTCCCCAGATTTGGCTCCCTCTGACTTCTATCTCTTCCCAAAACTAAAACTTTTCTTTGCTGGACAGCATTTTTCTTCGAATTTTGTAGATCTTACTGAGAACCACACTACAGGGACAATATAATGGAGGTGGAGCATCACTGGAATAAATGTATTAGTCTTAAGGGAGATTATGTTGAAAAATAAAAATAATTTTGAAATTATAAATTCGTTTTTTCATTGTTAAGCAAACAACTTTTCAGGCTACCCTCGTAGGTATGAGATGGCAGCAGCAGCTGTGTGTACTCTGCTCCGATGTCTTCAAACATAAACGTTAGCCATAAACTTGACTATAAGTGATAATTAAGGATGTAGACCATCTGCCTACCAAAAGTTACTTAATACTAAAAATGTTACACCTACTCCTTTCTGGAAATTAAAGGCATTAGAGGATATATTTATTTTATTATAATTTCTTTATATCAGATATGAGTTATAAGGAGTCATCTGATTACATGGCTGTGCATTTAGCCTAGTTGCTATGTGCTTCACAACTACATGCCTCAGGAAGGAGTGTCCTAGATTCGATTCCTGTCGATGACATAAAGAGCTTAAGGATCTTTCTCAGCCAAGTTAGCCGTTCTTGTGCATGGACAGCAGGGTCTCCCCCCAGTTTATCTGGGGTTTTTCATCCTGCAAGTAGGCAAACTGGCCCTGTGAACACAGGCTACAGTCACAGTGTATAGTACTTAATCGCTCATTAGGAGGGCTCAACCAGTCCTAAGGGGAGGAATGGGGGGAACCCCACATGAATAAATAAATAATGTAATTACATGGAGGATCCAAAATATAACAAAATTTTCTCAAAGAAGTTTCTAGAAGCAAGAACTAGTTTAACTTAACACACACACACACACACAAAAAAAAAAATTGCCGAACAGCTTATTCATGAACCATGTTAAAGATAATGCCATTTATTATTGTTCACATACAAATAAATACACTATCTCATCAAATATATATATCCAGACACCTGCTCATCTCAACTCTTTCTAAATGAAGACATTATATACAGTTGGTCTATCCTTTGCTGCTTGGTCTATCTTTTGCTGCTATAACAACCTTCAATCTTCTGGGTAGGCTTTCCACTAGATTTTGATATGTTGCTGTGGTAATTCCATTTTTTGGAAAGAGCATTTGTAGGTCAGTTACTGATGTCAGGTGATTCAGTCTACCTTGCAATAAATGCTTCAATTCATTCCACAGATGTCCAATAAGGTTGAGATCAGGACTGTGTGGAGGCCACGTGCTTCAACATCCATCTCATCAAACCATTCCTGCACCTTGCTCTGTGAATAGTGGCACTGTCATGTTGATATAGTCATTATACGCCACATAGTTGATTTCTACTCACTGGAAGTAGGGAGTTCAGCCCAAAGTATAAAAAACAACCCCAGATCATGATGCCTCCTCCACCAAACTTCAAAGTTTGCACAATATATTCGGGCAAGTAATGTACTCTTAGCATCCAACAAACCCAGACTCATCCGTCAGACTGACACCATTAGTTGGTGAATCATGATTCATCATTCCAGAGAACTTGTTTTCACTGCTCCAAAGTCCAATGGTGGCAAGCTTTATACTACTACATCCGGTTCTTGACAATATCCTTACTGTTGTGTGTGTGCAACCATGAAAACTCATGTTCTTCAGCTCTCAACAAACAATTGTGGTGCTAGTGTTGTTTGCAGAAGGATTTTGGAAGTGGAACTGAGCATTTCAACAAAAAACAGATTTTTTTTTTTTTTTTTTTTTTGCACTATGTGCTTCAACAGCACTCAAAAGTTCCTCTCTGTGATATCATGTGTGGCCTCCTAGGTCGTGATTTTGCTGTTGTTACTCCTAAGTGTTTCCATTCAACAAAAACACTACTTACAGTTGATCAGGAAAGAAGCAATGGGGGGGGGGGGCAAAATTTCCATGAGTTGTAGCAAAGGTGACATCTATGAATGTTCCATCCACTACAATGAGTATAGCATTATACTGATCAGAATTAAATTTTAGATTATTGATTTTTCCATTGGTTTTGAAGATTATGAGGTCTGTGATAGTTACGTCATTCAAAGAATAATGTGGGATTAAAGTTGTAAAAATTGAAATTATCTTTCAGAAGCTATAGCACATTAGTTGTGGTAAAATTAGTCAAAAGTATGTATTCCATATACATAATTTTGCCACAACAAATAGTCCATTTAAAATCAAAATTGATGTTACTTGGCTAATGTAGAGATATTATGATAAGCTGCTAATGCAAAAGAATCAGATAGAATAAATGTTGCAGGACACCTGTGTAACCTTGTGGCAATAGTTATGGTTCTGCGAGGATAAACACCATGGCATGGTTGGCTGAGTGGTTGGCATATCTGCCGTCCAGCCAAAAGGCTGTGGGTTCGAATCCCGGCGTGGGCATGGATGTTTGCGATTGTCTGTGAAACCACTAGAGATGGCGTTGGTGTTATATGATGAAGGTTGGTGGATTAGTGAGACGTGGAGTTGTAGAGTTGATGCACTCCTTGGATGAGTCTTTGGACTCCCAGGAGGTGTGATGTAATAATAAAAGGTTCTAATTGGATCACACCAATTAGAGGAATTTTTCTGTGCTTTTTTTCAGCGAACTGGTTACAGAGTTATTTCAAATCCCAGTGACCAGATCTGAGCACAGTAATCCACATGTGATCAGGACCTGAAAAAAAAAAGCACTTCTGATATCTGCTACAGTACTGATAAGAGTAAACACACCAGACAAAAAATTACGCAAACTTTATTTCTTAATTATAATTATTATTCAGGCCTCCATGGAGTCAAAAGACTCATCGTGGGAGGTCCTTCCTAAGAACATAAAGTCTGTCAAGATTCATCAAGGGGAGGTCCCCCCTAAGAAACACAAAGTCTATCATACCATTTCTTAAACTCATTGACCGTTCTCGCTCTCACCACTCCATCAGGCAATGCATTCCATGGTTCAACCACCCACCATGCAAAGAAACCACTCCTCACCCTCTTGCTCACAGTTTTCTTTCGTAACTTCCAGGGATGGCCTCTTGTCATCACTCCTTCCTGCTGTGCAACCAACCGAAAGAACTCCCCAGTGTCAACCCTGTAACCACCTCTCAACAGTTTAAAAGTCTCAATTATATCACCTCTCCTTCTTCTATCTACCAAACTCTGCAGTCCACATTCCCTCAGCTGATCCTCATAACTATCATTGTACAGTCCTGAAACCATCTTTGTTATCCACCTTTGTACCCTTTCCACAGTTAATTTATCCCATTCAAATCCTGGGGACCAAATCTGAGAACAATAGTCCAAGTGTGGTCTGATCAGGGTCTTATACAATGGAATGATAACTGTTTTATCTCTGCAGGTCAGCGTCCTTCTCATTATTGCAGCAATCCTCTGTGTTACCTTCACACCACCTTTGCAATATCTCCCCTAAATTTCAGGTTTCTATCAATCATCAACCCCAGATCTCTTGTCTCCCCTTCTTCCTCCAGCATAACTCCTCCCATAGAGTATGCAGCATCCTTTCGATGTTTCCCAAACCTCAAGACCATACATTTTGCTGCATTAAACTGACAGCCCCATTCATTTGCCCATCTATCTAGCTTATTCAAATCCTCTTGCAGGGCTGCCGCATCTGCACTATTACTAATAATCCTTCCCAGCTTCGCATCATCCGCAAACAACTGAATATCCCCTTGCAATCATTGATATAAAGGTTAAACAATATAGGTCCCAGTACTGAGCCCTGTGGGACATCCTTGTAACCCTCGGCTTCCTTGAAACTGCGCCACCATACACAACTCTCTGATAACTATCGGACAGCCAATCCTGAATCCAATTGACCAATCTGACATCCAGACCCATGTGCTGCAACTTAAATATCAGTTTATTATGTGGCACCCTGTCAAATGCCTTTGCTAAGTCTAGGAAAATGGCAGTATATAAGGCCTTCCCTCCACTAATGCTCTTGTAACTTTATCATAAAAGGCTAGCATATTGCTAAAACAAGAGCACCCCTTCACAAATCCATGTTGACTCTCACAGATAACAAATACCCTCATCTGCCCAATGCTGTATACGGTCCTTCACTACTTTCTCCAAGATCTTACTAACTACTGATGACACATAAACTGGCATATAATTAGACACTTCCAGTCTGCTACCGCCCTTACGCAATGGCATTATCTTACCTTCCTTCCATTTCATGGGCACCTTTCCTGCAGCCAGACTTTCATTGAAAACCCTGGCTGCAGTGCTGGTAAAAAGCACTGTCAGTTCCCTAGCACATTCTCTCAAAACTTGTGGTGAAATACCATCCAGTCCCACAGCTTTACTGACATCCAGATTACTGAAAGTATTTGAAGTGAGTATTTGAAATACACTCTCCTCCTGTACCTCTAAACCTCGAATCTGCCCAATCCCTCTTCCCTGCCCAACTCCATCATTATGGAGTTATATCACCACCTGCTTTAATTACAGCTTGGACGTTTTTGGTATGTTGTCAGTATGACTCATTATCATATGCGTATCAAGTTTACTCCACTCCATGCTTAAACAATCTCTTAATTCCGCCAAATTTGCAGTATGTTAATGTTTCTTCTTTATGGCCTTTTCTAACATGTCCCAGATTTTTCGAGGGATAGATTCTGGTATTGAGACCACGTTTATTAAATATGAACAGGATACATGAAAACCCGACAAGTTTTGTAAGCTGTATGACTTACATCATCAGGGACATTGGTGTATAAAAAAAGGTTAAACACAACTAACAAAGATTAGACTGAATGTTACAGTTAGAAACATCTAATGGACTATGAATTAAATTAATTCAATTAAATTAACAAAGATTAGACAATGTTACAGTTAGAAACATCTAATGGACTATGAATTTAATCTCTGTTAGTAGTGTTTAACTTTTTTTTATACACCAATGCTCGTGACGATGTAAGTCATACAACTAACGAAACTTGTCGGGTTTTCATGTATCCTGTTCATATTTAATAAACATGTGGTCTCAATACCAGAATCTATCTCTCAAACTACTGAACTACAGAAACCTTTGCACACACATATGTCCCAAATTTTTTTCAATAACATTCAGATCAGGCGAATTGGCTGGCCAATTGAGATGTGGAATGACTTTCTCATATTCTGCTAACCAATCCAGCACAATTCTAGCTTGATGGAAATGAGCGTTATCTTGAAACTCAGGATCCATTAAGTGTTCTTCTTGTTCCAAAAAATAGACAAATGGCAATACTTCATTATTTAAAAGTGCTAGATAATCCATGGATTTCATGCAATTGGATACCTCAAATGGGCCAACTCTAGCACTTGAAATACAGCCCCAAACCATGATACTGCCACCTCCTTTTTGCACAGCTTTTTGGACACATTCAGGGTTAAATGCTTCTCTAGCCTTCTGCATGACCTTGGAGTGGCTGTCATTGGAATACAAGCAGAATCTGGATTCTTCAGACCATATTATTTGTCTCCACTGGTCAATGGCCAGTGACAATGACGTTCACTCAAGCAAGGCAATTTTTCTTCTGGACAGTAGTTAATTTAGGACATATCCGGGCAACATGATTGAAAATACCTAACCCATGCAGTTCTCTCCATAGTGTTCATTCTGAAACTGGTTTAGTGGGTCCAGCATTGTACTGTTGAAGCAGTTCTTGATGAGTCTGGAAATGTTCAGCTGCTGCTAGTCATCCCAAAGGCATGCAATCCCAATTTGTCATGATACAGCTTCTGTCACAGTTGTTCTACCTATGGTAATAGCTTCCATACTTCTGCTATAAATGACACTGCTGACTGGATTCAGATTTGCAACTTCTAGCAAGGAATGTCCATGTTCTCAGCCAAAAACAATGGCACCCTTTTGCTGTTCAGTAACATCACCTTTATGATCCATGGTTGTATGTATAAAAAAGAACTGAGAATGCTACAGATGCATTACACACACCTCAGACATCCAACAATCATAATCCAGCAGTTTTATTCTACCATGTACGACTCTTTAAATTCATCAACTTTAAAATTATGTATATGTTTCAATCAGCATTACATAATTTTTTGTCTGGTGTGTTTAAGTTAACCATCATTCTTATGGGTTATCTTTGCCTCCCATGTTCCCTGAACTTCAAATTTGAGTTCCTGTGGATCCCAAATTTTCTGTGTTTCTGTGTTAAATTCTGTTTATCTGCATTAAACTGATATCCCTATTCATTCACTCTTCTTTCCAGCTTGTTCAAATTCTCCTAAAGCACACAACACTAGCACTATTACTAATAATCCTCTCCAGCTTTATATCATCAGTAAACTGAATATCCACAACCCATAGCAATAAAAACTGAATGGAATGGTCTTAGAACAGAGTCCTGGATTTCAAGGCTTCACCTTTCCTTTTCCTCTATACTTCTCACATATCAAATGACTGTAAAATCGATAAAAAATTCAGCATTTACCTGTCCTCCATTAACTACTCACTACTCTATTATAAAAAGCAACCGGGTCACTAAAAAACCTTTAAACCATTTTCTAAAAAAGGTTTCTAAAAAACCTTCAAAGCATAATGGTCTTTATAAATAATAATATACTCATCTCTGGAAACGGTACAAAGGCGGATAACAAAGATGGTTTCAGGACTGTACCATGTTAGTTATGAGGATCGGCTGAGGGAATGTGGACTGCAGAGTTTGGTGGATAGAAGTAGGAGAGGTGATATCATTGAGACTTTTAAACTGTTGCGAGGTGGTTACAGGGTTGACATTGGGGAGTTCTTTTGCTTGGTTGACCAGTGGGAAGGAGTGATGACAGGAGGCCATCCCTGGAAGTTACGAAAAGGAAACTGTTTGCAAGAAGGTGAGGAGTGGTCTCTTTGCATGGAGGGTGGTTGAACCATGGAATGCATTGCCTGATGGAGTGGTAAGAGCGGGAATGGTCAATGAGTTTAAGGAGTAGTATGACAGACTTTGTGTTTCTCGAGGAGGGGGGGACCTCTCCTCGATGAGTCTTGATAGACTGTGTTTCTTAGGAAGGACCTCCCACGATGTCTTTTGACTCCATGGAAGCCTGATTTTATTATTATTCAGGTTCCATGGAGTCAAAAGACTCATCGTGGGAGGTCCTTTTTAAGAAACACAAGTCTATCAAGACTCATCCAGGGGAGGTCACCCCTAAGAAACACAAAGTCTATCATACCATTTTTTAAATGCATTGACCGTTCTCGCTCTCACCACTCTATCAGGCAATGCATTCCATCCATGGTTCCACCACCCTCCATGCAAAGAAACCATTCCTCACCCTCTTTTTCACAGTTCAGTTTCCTTTCGTAACTTCCAGGGATGGCCTGTTGTCATCACTCTTTCCCGCTGTTCAACCAAGCAAAAGAACTCCCCAGTGTCAACAATGTAACCACCACCTCTCAACAGTTTAAAAGTTTCAATCCCATCACTCCTCCTTCTATCAACCAAACTCTGCAGTCCACACTCCCTCAGCCAATCCTCATAACTAACATTGTACAGTCCCAACACCATCTTTGTTATCCGCTTTGAACCCTTTCCACAGTTAATTTATCCCCTTCAAATCCTGGTGACAAGATCTGAGAATAATAGTCTAAGTGTGGTCTGATCAGAGTCTTATACAACGAAATAATAATCTCTGCAGGTCAGCATCCTTCTCATTATTGCAGCAAATCCTCTACGTTACCTTCACTACCTTTTCAATATGTCCCCTAAATTTCAGGTTTCTATCAATCATCAAACCCAGACCTCTTGACTCTCCTACTTCCTCCAGTTTAACTCCTCCCATAGAGTATGCAGCATCCTTTCGATGTGTACCAAACCGCAAGACTTTACATTTTGCTGCATTAAACTGATACCCCCACTCATTTGCCCATCTCTCTAGCTTATTCAAATCCTCTTGCAGGGCTGCCACATCTGCACTATTACAAATAACCCTTCCCAGCTTCGCATCATCCGCAAACAATCTAAATATCCCCTTGCAATCCACGGACAATGTCATTGATATAAAGGTTAAACAATATAGGTTCCAGTACTCAGCCCTGTGGAACCCCACTTGTAACCTCTTTGATATTGCTCCACCACACACAACTCTGATACCTATCGGACAGCCAATTCTGAATCCAGTTGACCAATCCGACATCCAAACCCATGTGCTGCAACTTGATTACCAGCTTATCGTGTGGCACCCTGTCAAATGCCTTTGCTAAGTCTTGGAAAATGGCAGTATATGCTTTTCCCTCCATTAATGCTCTTGTAACTTTATTATAAAAGGCTAGCATATTGTTAAAACGAGAGCGCCCTTTCACAAATCCATGTTGAATCTCACAGATAACATTACCCTCATCTGTCCAATGCTGTATATGGTCCCTCACTACTTTCTCCAAGATCTTAACAAGTACTGATGACACACAGACTGGCTTATAATTAGACACTTCCAGTCTGCTACCACCCTTATGCAATGGCACTATCTTACCTTCCTTCCATTCAATGGACATCTTTCCCACAGCCAGACTTTCATTGAAATGCCAGGTGAAAGGCACTGTTAGTTCTCTAGCACATTCTCTCAAAACTCATGGTGAAATACCATCCAGTCCCAAAGCTTTACTGACATCCAGAGTACTCAGTATCTGAAACACACTCTCCTCCTGCCTCTAAACCTCGAACGTGCAATATCCCTCTGGCATTAAAACTGACTCCTCTAGGATGAAATACTTCAATAAAGTGTTCATGGAACAATTCCACTATGTCCTCTGCATCAGTCACTCTATTCCCATTTTTATCCAACAATGTCATTCTTCCACATTCATTTCTCCTCCTACTGGCCACATAGCTACAAAAATTCCCCAGGATTTTCCTTGGATCTAAGGGCCAATCTTTTCTCATATTCCAGTTTCGCCTTCCTTACCATACTAGTCAATCTTCTGGCGTGTGTCTTATATTCTTCATGCATCTTCTCTTCACCTGTGTCCTTATATTTCTTCCATAGCCTCTTTTTTTGCATGTAGCTCCTGTTTAGTATTGTTTGTCATCCACTTTACTCCAAATTGTGTCCTCCTCTTCTTCACTCGTGGAATACAGTTTACCATTGCTGCTAACAAATATTCCTTCACAATTTCCCAAGCACTAATCATATCCCGGCCTTCCAATTCCTCCCTCCACGAAACTTCCCTAAGTTGATGTCTAAGACTATTATAATCACCTGCTTTATAATTCCACGTACGTTCCTGTCTCTTTGATACTCCTGCATGTCTATTCATTTTTCAAGTCAAAACCATGTGGTAACTCTTTCCAATTGGTGGGAGAGATGTCATCTCAGTTATTATCAGCTCTTCTGATGCTATAACCATAGCCAAAGCTCTTGAACATCTTGTTCCTCTGTTACATGTTACCTAAGACATTTGTCCCTCAAGAATTCTAGAAATTCCATTCCCTTATTGCTACATGCATCTTTCTTTCCCCAATCTATACTGCTGTAGTTAAAATCTCCGATAGCAATCGTTCTTCTTGCACTTGTCACACTCAACTGCCTCAACAGGTCCTGGTCCCCAACTTCTGTGCTCCTTGGTCTGTAGCAATACCCACTAAATATCCTGTTCTTTCCCACCTCCACCTCACACCATATACTTTCAAAATCATTAGTGTCACAGCCTTCCAAAGCCTCAACTCTTAGAGAAAATAGGTCGTCACTTATCATAAGCAGTACTCCACCACCACGCTTTCCCTTCCTATCCTGCCAAAAAATGCTGTACCCAGCAACTTCTATTCCTATTATTATATCCTCTTCTGTCAACCACGTCTCTCTGATCCCAATAATCTTTGGCCAGGCTGATGCTATCAGTTCCAGCCACCAATTCCTCTCTCTTATTCCAAATATTCCTGGCATTGGTATAAAGCATAAAAATGCCATTGTTTCTATACCCAGCATTATCCCCTCTAGACTCCACTGGGCTCAGCGTTACCTGATGTCATCCCCCCTTCTCCCAAGTACCCATTCCCACAAGAGACCACCCCTGCTACTCTCCACACCGGGACACACTGACTCGTTCAGAACAGCAATCTCTCCAGATACCTGCATCCTTCCTCATTCAAATACAGGCAGTCTCTCGCATACAATTCTTCTCTGCTCTCAGACACACTCCAAGCATCCACATGGGCATGGATGTTTGTGATCGTCTGTGAAAATATTAGCAGTGGTAGTGGGCAGATGATGCGTTGGTGTAGTTGTGGTTCGTTGTGGTTGGTGGATTGAGTGGTGGAGACAGAGACCTGTGGAGTAGGTGCCCTGCCTCGATGAGTCGTTGGACTCCCTGGAGGTGTCAAATAGTAATAATAATAATAATATTCGAATCCTCTCTTCTGACACATTCTCGCGATTATGCTATTCAATATCACCACTCTTCTGCTCAGCTCGACATTATCATACCTAGGCAACACACACACTATCTTTCTTCTCTGTGTCTTCTTTCGTACAGCCTCAAGCAAGAATCTCATATCTCTTGCTGCCCTATTTACACCACCACTCAATTCATTTGTTCCCACCATCACAATCATCTTATCTACCCTTTTCACCGCTCTTAATTGCCATAGCCACACTTTCTATCATTCCTCCTGGCAAACACTCCTCACGCATCCTATCTTGAACACCACAGATCATTGAGTCCTATATTCCTAGATTGCTCACAAGCATCCCTCACTCTCCTCTCTCTTGTAATAGTTTCTCTCTGTGATCCCCTACTTAACTGCCTTCCTGACATCACTATCTCTAGTCCCTGTGCTCCCTTGCATTCCTCTCATTCCTTCTCTCCTGCTGTTTCCATTCTTTCCTCTTCTATCATTCCTATATCTGACACTCATTCTCTCTCTTCCACTTATCCTATTCTCACCTCCTCTTCTATCATTCATACACTCTCACTGATTCCCTCTCTTCTACTGTTCCCATTCTCTCCTCTTCTATCACTCCCATACCTCTCTAATAATAATAATAATAATCTGTCCTGTCCGTATCTGGAGTTCTAATTCTGTATACTAAACTAATCTTAACAACTGAAGATGAAATGCAAAGTACTATTTCATTCATGAAAATCCAATCTACAAAAAATATTGTGAATAGTATGTTTGCATTGTGTTAAAAATTTATGCCATATCATGGGCATTTTTCCTGTGCCTTTGTAATTGTGTGTTGTTCACTGCCTGAGGGATGCCTGACTTTTTCTCATTCATCATCTCTACCAACAGTAGGTAAGTGCTTTCATCCACTCTTTCTTCTGCACAACAATGTTCATTCACTGACTGTCAGTTTACCATGAAACCATCCTCTCCCTAAAATCCTTGATATTTTCAAAAGAAGAATCAAAAGCTTAACATCTCTACTCTTATAAATTCCCTGCTCATCTGAACTTCCATCATTAGTCCCGTGTGCTTCTCAAAATGCATTGTTGTGTCGGAAATAACTGGCCCACTCTGTGACCGCCATTTGTTTCTGCCACAACATGAGAAATTACTCACTTAAGATAAAGACATGCTTGAGCTCTCAAGAGCAAAGGCATAGAAGCAATGAATAAAATGTAATTTGAGAGTATAGCAATTTAATCAATATTATTATTGTAAAGTAAAGCTATCCAAAAGCTATGTTATAAATCATGCCCGATACAGGGAAAGTTATATTAAGTGACTTCAGAGTTGTTAACCAATCAGCGGAGGGTCTCATCATTACGTATCAGTCCATGACACAGCAAAAAAATCCAAGACGTCATCCAGTAACCTCGGCAGTAAGGAGTTCTGTTAAGAAGGCTGCCAAGTAAGGAACGTGACCATATGAGATGAATCAAAGACGGCTGTATGAGTGACGTCGATAGAGAGAGAGAGAGGGCGCTCGCTGCCATGATATAAGCATGGTGTGCTCTTCAAATGCTCTCTTGTTTCCTGCATTTTTTTCGTGTGTGCCAGTGATGAGAAGGCCGTAAAGGCTGAGGATGCTTGTCGCCGGTTTCCAGCAACCCTCCACGTTGCAGTGGGTTCCGTTACGTGCTAATCATCCAACTGTACAACGAGGAACCAGCAGACAGGGCCATTGGTGAGTTACCGCCAATGTAACTACTTTAAAGGATTCAATACTTAGAAAGATTTGAGTAAAGAAAGACAGTGGAAACGACAAGAAAGTTTTGCCATATCCGAGGAAAGATCAGCCATAAAACCAAGGAATAACTTCGCTAAGGAGATTAACCGATAAGGCAAATATTTCTTACCCTATATGTATAAGAAGTGCTGTATGAATTGGTGTGAACAAAGTAAAAGGGGGAAAACCTTAAGCATAGCCTTGCTTGACCTGACTAGGAGATCTGTTTAGGACTGAACGTCTTGTTGGGACCTTCCTGCTGTGACTTATGAAAGTGTGCATGTGTGAACTTTTAATGGAACAGTTCAAGAAATGAAGTGTTATATGAAATGCATTGATTGAAGGTACTACTTTGTACATTGAGCCTGTGAATTGCATAAATTCTATAGCAAGGAGATTTAACTCTCATAAGATTTGTAACTAATAAGATTGAGTGAAAATATCATGTATATATTTGAATAACTTAGTATTGTCAGAACTAACATAATAACAGAGGTATCATTCAATCTTAGAGCAAGCCACTAAAGTAACATTGATTAAATAATGCTTCTGAGTTATGATTGCGTAACCCTGTATTTAAGAGGTACATAAGAGAGATTGAATGAGCCCATTGCATGTGTGCAGAAATGTATTTTTTGTATATTAATACCATTGCTTGATTTCATGTATATTATAATTGGTAGTATTAAAATGCATTGTTTTAGATCAAAGTTTGTGTGTTCTGTTAAGCGAGACTGACTTACCACTTATTAAAATTTCGAACCTGTGTAAGTGAAGGGAGAAACATTTGTGTAAGAAAAAGGGGGGGAGCCACGACTGCATACCACATGTTCCTGTTACTAAGTATCATTGTAGAGGTAGTCATTAAAGTAGACTTAAGAATCAGGAATTAGTCACCGGCTGGTGCAGTCGTTTAAAACTAAATAAATTTGCTGGAACTAACTCCTGGTACAAGTAAATTAGAGTAAAATCAGAAAAGAAGAATAAAGATAAAGCAAAATCCATAACAGCATAGTTTCCGAATCCTCCACAACTTCTTCATTCCAAGAAACCCTGGTGACTAGACCTGTGCACAGTAATCCAGATGTTGCTATATAAAGAAGACTTATAAGAGGGAATGACAACTTCTTTATCTCTGCACATTTGTGGTTTTCAGTAACCAAGTAATCTTATGAGTTACCTTGGCCATTTTTGTAATGTGCCCTGTGAACTTCAACTCCCTATCCACCAGCACCTGGCCTTCAATTTCCTGGAGTACTGTTCTTCCTGCATGAAAGTAGCATCAATTCTTTTTTGCCCAATACTATCAACCTATTTCAATCATTCTGTCAGCTCTATATTGCCTCAATTAACAATTACACTACTTAGTTATGTATCATCAGGTAGCAAAAATTCAATATCTTCCTTCAAATAATTTTTTATATCAGTGATGCGCAAATTAAATAGCAGTGGTCTCAGCACAGAGACCTCAGGCATGCCACAGTCATCCGCTTTTTCTTGGATTCTGTTCCTTCATGTACTCTTCAGTATCTGTCCATTAGTTACCCTCACATTTATCTCCATTTATTCCACTTTGTGTAACAGAGTTCTGTATGGTGTCCTGTCAAATGCCTTCATAAAATCCAACACTATTATCATTTAGCCATTCCTTTTATCTAATTCAATGCATTGTCATATTATAATGAAATTGCGTTGGAAAAAGTTCAGAGGCAATTGACCAAGGTGGTTTCTGGTCTCTGGAATGTAGAGTATGAAGACAGATTGACAAAATGCAATTTGCAGAAATTGGTGGATAGAAGGAGGAGGGAGGATATGATTGAGACATATAAGCTGTTAAGTGGTTATTATCAGATTAACGTCGGGGAGGTTTTGCACAGAATGGGTGAGGATAGCAGGAGAACAAGAGGTCATTCCTGGAAGCTGTATAAGGAGGGTGTGAGCAAGGGAGTGAGGAGCAGGTTTTTTGCATGGAGAGTGGTGAGTGATTGGAATGCTTTGCCCGAGAGTGTGGTGTGCAGAGACAGTGAATATATTTAAGGCACAGTATGATAAACTGTGTGTATAACAGTGGACCTCCCACGATGAGTCTTTGACTCCATGGAGGTTTTTATAATAACAATAATAATAATAATAATTATTATTATTACTTTACCAAGATGTGATTGCACACCTTGGTAAAGGAATACCAATTCCAGCCATATAATGCCAATACCATATAATTATATGGTAATATATAATACACATATCAGAAGAATAAGTTATTGTTAAACGTATATATATATATATAAAAAACTTTATTTTATAATTCAAATAAATGATATCATAAAATTGATTACAAGAGAACAACAAGAGTATATAAAGCATTAAGGTATAAGCAATCCCCATTTATCAGAGATGAATATATAAAAATAAAATTGTCTGGAATGTTTTCTTCAGAGAAAAGCAAGATATAAAAGATATAAAAGCAAGACACAATATATATATATATAAATATAAATAAATAAATATACACACACACACACACACACACACACACACACACACACACACACACACACACACACACACAACTCCCTTGACAAATTACACAACTGAGTTTTATGTTCTGCATAAGAAAAGAAAGGCAGTGTCTCTCACTTCCATAAGAAATAAACATTACATGACAACAGAGCAAGTTTTCAGAAGAGAAAACACATACATACATGGTAATTATTCAAATATAATACACAAATAATCTGGTATGGATACTTAGACAATTATCATTAATGTTGAGGATGAATGGAGAAAACACATTTAGAAATAATAATTACTAACTAAATTTATTTAATTAATAAAAAAATTAATATGCCAACATCTTGCCTATCGATCTCATTCAGAAATTATTATTATTATGGGCTACTCCAAAGAGTCCTTAGACTCATCGAGGGAAGCCCTAAACATCACATCAAGAACAACCATTCAGCATTTGCACAGTATCTATCATACTTTGCTTTGAACTCATTCACAGTCATGGCACAATCACAACAGACTCTGGAAGCTTATTCCACTCATTCACCAAGTGAAAAATAAACTTTCAACATCTTTCTCTAAATCCAGAGTAATTTATTAAAAATGGGTGGCACACCATTTGGCAACTCCTATAGGTAGCGATGACCTGCTAATGCTTCTGCCTGGTATCTCCACTTGGGCCTGGCTCCCACTGAAGAGACCTCAATAAAGGTCAAAACTAGTCTGGGTTGTGGCCCTTCCCTTAATGCATAACATTAGACATATCTGCAAGGAGATGTGTTTTGCATTATGGGAGATACTGAGATAGGAGTGTTGGTAGCTTGCTCCACCTTTGCAAGGAGTGCCCTGGTGTTGTACCACCTTACCCCAGTCCTGAAGATACTTTCAGGCGCAAACTTTGTTTGCTCACACTTGGATAAAGGATTAAACTAAATTAATTATAATTACTACGTGTTCCATTAGTTTCATGGAACTGTAACAGAGAGCTGAATTGGTCGAATAATGTTAAAGAAGGAATGAGCTTTTTCCTTTATCCAAGTACATCTATACACGTGAAGTGCGACCATTAATAGTTCAGTTATCATTGAGAAGATTTATTCTAAATGGTGTTGCCATAGTGTGCTAAGTAAATATAGTTATAAAGTGTGCCCATAGTGAAATTGATGAGCAAAGGATTTATCCAGTAAGAACTGTCCAATTTTATGTTACTTCAGTGCAGAGATATATGTGTAATTCCTCCTGTTATTCCCCACATTAACTATAATGTTTTATGCTGAAATCAGCCAGAGTATAAAGTATAAAAGTGTATACTTATGAAGCATTTGTTACCAACATTAAATGTATTGAGACTTTACTGACTGTAAGATAATAGTAAAATTTGTTACTAAGAGATTTTGTGATATTGAACTCTGTTAAAAGTTATTTTAATATTGTGAAAGCTATAAGTCTGATAGCAGGATGCCCATAAACTGAATCTGTAAGATGTTGTGACCAGTTAAGCTAAGACATTATATTATCTTGTTCTCAGAATTGAATTTATATGTATAATATATAACCCTTAATTAAATGTTTTGTTTTGATGATTTTAAAATTGTGTTTGCCTGAATCTCTTTTACTGCACCGTTCATGAAATTATCGAACCTAGCGGGAGCGCCAAAAATAAGAGATATACTCGGTCAACGTAAGAAATAATATTGATATAAAATTAGTTGATGCTTGGTTTCACTACATTCATTAGACTAATCTAGATATAGAGTGGCGCAGTCTAAAAATATAAATTTCTCTATAATTAAATTAGTAATCAACCAGCAACTTATTAATTGTTTAAGAACAGAGTTAAAACAAGATGGCAGATCAAAAACAAGGAAGTACGATCCAACACTACTCCTAAATAAACTACTCTCTGATATCTCTCCATCAACCATTCTCCTATCCATCTCACCAACCCTATATCTGTTCCCATGTACTCCAGTTTACTCATTAGAATTCCATGTGGTATCCTGTCAAATGCCTTAGCAAAGTCCAGCATTATCACTGTAAACCCATTACCCTTATCCAATTCAATCGTCACGGTATTATAAAACATGAGCAAATTACTGAGGAGTAATCTACCTTTTACAAAACCGTTCATGAAATTATCGAACCTAGTGGGAGCGCCAAAAATAAGAGATATACTCGGTCAACGTAAGAAATAATATTGATATAAAATTAGTTGATGCTTGGTTTCACTACATTCATTAGACTAATCTAGATATAGAGTGGCGCAGTCTAAAAATATAAATTTCTCTATAATTAAATTAGTAATCAACCAGCAACTTATTAATTGTTTAAGAACAGAGTTAAAACAAGATGGCAGATCAAAAACAAGGAAGTACGATCCAACACTACTCCTAAATAAACTACTCTCTGATATCTCTCCATCAACCATTCTCCTATCCATCTCACCAACCCTATATCTGTTCCCATGTACTCCAGTTTACTCATTAGAATTCCATGTGGTATCCTGTCAAATGCCTTAGCAAAGTCCAGCATTATCACTGTAAACCCATTACCCTTATCCAATTCAATCGTCACGGTATTATAAAACATGAGCAAATTACTGAGGAGTAATCTACCTTTTACAAAACCATGCTGCTTCCCCTCATACAATATTCATTTCCATCTGATAATTCTTTAGCTAAAGAATTATCAGTGCCCTTGCCCATGTTGTTTAATCTGAGTCTTGGGTCTGGTTTAGTCCTGAAGGTGTGGAAAGAGGGGAAAATAGTTCCACTGCATAAAAGAGGATCCATTGCAAAAGTGGCTAAATCAGCTCATCAAATCACTTGGATGCTGAAGAATACTTTGACGAGCAGAGATAAGCAAGTTATTGTTCCTCTGTATCGAGCCTTGATAAGACCTCATCTCGACTACTGTGCCCAGATTTGGTCACCTAGGTTTCTTCTTGATAGGGAGGAGGTTGAGAGGATCCAGAGGCGAGTGACCAAGATGATAGCAGGTCTATGGAATGAACCTTATGAAAACAGGTTGAAGATTTGTGTGTTGCAGAAATTGGTTGATAGTGGAAAAGAAGAAATATGATTGAGACATTCAAATTGCTGAAGGGTTTCTATAGGATTAATTCGGAGGATATTTTTGAGATCAGGACTGGTGGTGGGAGAACTAGGGGACATCTATGGAAGCTGGGCAAGAGTGTGGTTAGTAAGGGTGTCAGAGCTGGGTTCTTTACTTTTAGAGTTGTAAATGAGTGGAATGCCATAGTCTGTTGTGGGTGCCATGACAGGTGAGTGAGTTCAAGGCAAGGTATGATAGATACTGTGAGAATGTTGAATAGTTGTGTGGACATGTTTAGAGCTTCCCTCGATGAGTCTAAGGACTCCCTGGAGTCGTCCGTAATAATAATAATCTATCCATTCCTGTATTTTGCTCTTGACCAACTTCTCCAATACTTTGACGACTCCTGATATGCTGATCAGTTGGTTTGCAACAGCAGTCTTGGCGCCTTCTTTATGCAATGGAATTATTTTCCCCTATTGCTGCACTATAAAAGTTACATCAGAACCAGAATATCATTATCATCACCAAAGCATATAAAGGTAATGCTTTATATGCTTTGGTGATGATAATGTAGTAGTTGATTGCACTAAGTATAATCGAAAAATGATCTTACTTGGAGAATGATCTATTTACTACTCAATTGACATTGACCCTACCCAAACACAAAAAACTGGCACTCCAAGAATTATTAGACAAAAAATTATATCCTGGCTTCCTGAAATAATCCAAAAGCTTTAACCTTATAAGTCCAGGGCTCCCCAGATTTATAGATTACCAAAAATATGCAAGCCGAATATCCCCTCGAGAGAGAGCTATCTTTAAGGATGTGGTCAATTCTGAGCCTCCTATTCAAGTATATTCTTAAATTATATAATTAATTAAGAGGATCCTTATTATCCTTTTTCTGTCTACAAAAAACCTACCCACACAGGAAAGTACATACATACCCCCCCCCCATACCCTGGCGTCTCTGTAGCTTACTTGGTTTCAATGATGCCATTTGGTTGCAAGGACTTGGGTTTGAATGCTCTCTAGAATGTGAAGCATCTTTATCAGGGCTTTTCAATTCAAGGTGAGTTAGCTAGTCCCATACAGAGGTGGCATGCATTTTTGCATTTATTCCACAAAGCAGAGAAACTGGCCACTAGAACACACAATGCACAATTAATAGACATAGTAAATGGGCCTCATAGCCTGAGTTGCTTCAGCTGTAAACCCTATTAAACCAAACCACCCCTACCAGCAGTATGGTGTTATCAAAACCTTAGCTAATAGAGACAAAACCATTTTCTCAGGCCATACCAGTCTGTTCACAGCAATCAAGCACATCCATGACATTTTTTAGCTAATGGCTTTCCCCTTCACAAAATCAACAGAACACTACCCATTCCCTGCTAAATCCAGAACACACAAAAAAAAAAATAAACTGCCATTCTTTACATCCAAGCACTTGTGAAAAAATCTCAGGACTTTTAAAAAGGTACAACATCCAGACTGCCTTGAATTCATACTAGACATTAGCCTTATCCATTCACCGAAAGATCCTCTCCATCACCTACACCATCCTGGGATCCATAGAATCTCTTGCTCCTAAAAACTTTTGTATTTTGGACAAACAGGAAGAACTACCAATATCAGTCTAGAAGAACACAGAAACTATATCCATTATCTGCATCACACCCATTCTGAACATGTCATGGATACAAATCACTGAATCAAATGGAAGAAAACCTTCATTTTATGCAGGAATGGATACATATTTGAGAAATTAATTCTAGAATCTGACAAGCATTATAGTAGTACTCAAATCTGAACAAATTCAGCTGCATCACATCACCTAAAACATGGGAGACTGTTATATGAACAGTACAAAACTCAGTATGCTAAGGAAGGCAAAATCAGATTATGAGAAACTAGCTGGGCAGGCCAAAGGAAATCCCAAAGAGTTCTTTCGTTATGTAGCAACTAAGAAGAATAATGACTATGGAAGATTAAACTTAATGAATGATGATGGTCATAGGTGATAGAAGCAGATAAAATAGTTTAGTTACTGAGTGACCACTTTGCAAGGATATATCATCATAGTGAGGTTACTGCTTTAACATATACTAATTTGGGAACGGAGGTGGATGAATTGGAGATTCTTAGGATACTGCAGAATCTCTATGTAAATACAGCTGTGGGATTAGATGGGATATCAGCATGCATTTTGCAGGGATATGCAAGGGAAATACCTCTGACTAGGTTGTTTAATTTAAGTCTCAGCTCTGGTAGAGTTCTGAGGGAGTGGAAAGAGGGCAAATAATTCCCTTGCATAAGGGAGGTTCTAAGGCTGCAGCAGCAAATTATAGACCAATCAGCATGTCAGGCATGGTGGTAAAAGTACTGTGAAAATTGGTCAAAAAGAGAATTCAAGAGTAGGTAGATAATAATATGATACTGTATGATGTGGGCAATGTGGCTTTCTGATGGGCCAGTTGCACCTTTGTAATTTACCAACTTTTTATAACAGAGCAACACTGAATTGGATAAAGGAAATGGTTTCATGATGATTCTACTGGATTTTGCAAAGGCATTTGACCAAATACCACACGGAACTCAGTGACACAAATTAGAATAAATGGGGATGGATATGGCATTAGTTATGTGGATAAGAGGGTGAACAGATATCAAAAAGTGGTATACAGAGGAGCAAAATCCAGGCAAAAGATGGTGACTAGTGGTGTACTGCTAGGACCAGTACTGTTTAATTTATACATAAATGATAAAGGAAATAACCTGAAAGAAAAATTTAGTTGTTTGCTAAATTAGGCAGAGTAATAGTGAATCAACTTATTATGAAAGTTAAATAGTAATAGTGAAGGAACTTATTATGAAAGTTAAAGAAGAAAGTGCTAAATATGGTCTTAAACTTAATCTCAAAAAGACAAAAGTTATGGCAACATGTGAACTTAATCATTTTGAAGGATGGGGAGAAAATGGAAGCAGTTGATAAAGATGGTTATTGTACCGAAGAAGTTAGAAGAAGATTATTACTTGAAAAAAAAGCAATGACAAATTTAAGCAAGATCTTTAAAGATAAAGATATTAGCCTCGCAACAAAAATCAGAATCCTGAAAGCAATGGTATTCCCTGTGGTGCTGTATGGATGTGAAAGTTGGACTCTAAGAAAGAGTGAAAGGAGGAAGATAGATGCATTTGAATTATGGGTTTGGAGACACTCTAAGAATACCATGAACTGCAAAGCAAACCAATAAATCAGTGATACACAGAATAAAGCCATATTGCTCCCTTGAAGCTATGATCATCAAGCAAAAATTGTCATACTTTGGACATATCATGCCAGCAAATGACAGTCTGGAGAAGAAGATGATGCTTGCTAAAGTCGATGGAAGCAGGAGAAGAGGAAGACCAAGAATTAGATGGGTGATGGAGTTAAAGAAGCAACTGGAGTGCGCTTGGAGGTTCTGAAAGACATGGTCAGGGACAGATCGGAATGGAGAGTATGTTCGTGGAGTCGCCAGGAGTCGCAAACGACTCGATGGATCATAACACACACAATAGCGAATCAAAAATGTGGACAGCTTACTTCTTCTCTCTTCCATCATCCATGTGGATGATGATGAGGCCGAATGAACTCCTTTCACTTCTGTCTGTCCCTCGAGAGTGTGAACAATTCTGTCTAGTTTGGTGTTGCTTGTTGTGATTTGGTTTTCAGGTCTTCTTTTATTTTGTCTATCCGTCTAATTCTGGGCCACCATTTGATCTTTTACCTTCCATTGTTGTATTCAAGGCCTTAGATGGTAATCTTTCTGTTCCCATTCTGGTCACATGGCCAAACCATTGCAGTCTTCTTTCTTGGATTTTGTTTACTATTGTTATTTCTTGTTTTAGTCATTTCCTTATGTCTTCATTTCTTAGTCTATCCAGCAGAGATACTCCAAGTATCAAGGGGGTGCAAAAGTAGACTAGCGTCCTAGTGGTTCACCACAGGCAACGTGAACGTGATTTTCACGGCAAAATAGTCTACAATATCTGGCAGTCAGACAATCCCATGGGATTGTCTGACTACATCACATTTACCCAAAATGTCAAATTAAATGAGAAGCTCAGGCTCATTCCAGAACCAGCAGACACGGCAACTTGGACCTTCAGTCAATATCTACCGATTAAATATTGAAAGCATCAGCTGGCCTAAATGTCAGTGTGTTTCTAAAAAAAAAAAAAAAGAAATAGACGTAGTTTCAGAAAAGGGGTAAAATTCCAGGGGAAGATTGATAATGTCTGCCTCATATCAACGTCAACCTAAGGAAATATCCATACCGTGACTGTAAAAATAGGAGAAATCACAGTCATCAATCTATACAAGCCTCTGAGCATGATGTGGTCAACACGTGACTCAAGCTCACCCTTCAGTTTATATAGGAGACTTCAACAGCCACCATGAAACTTGGAAATATAGTACTAATGACTTGAATGGCGAATCTCTTGTCGACTGGGGCTGAATATCATAACTACCATTTGATCTTTGGCACAAAAGATAGGGACACCTTTAAGTCTGTGGCCTGGGATCAAGAATATAATCCAGATCTGTGTTTTGTTTCCAAGAGTATTAACAGTGAACCTTTTAGTCTTGGAGAACTTCCCCCATATTCAACATCAACCTGTATTCATCGAAGTGTGGCTGCAAGTACCACTGATCTCCTCTTTTCCTCACCCTCATTGGAACTTCAGTAAAGTAAACTGGAATGCCTTTGCTGAAGATCTGGACAAATGTCTCAATTGGATACCACCCACAGTAAGGAATCATACGAGATTTTTAAATGCTATCATTACAGTTGCCAAAAAATATATTCCGAGAGGTTTTAGAAAAGAGTATATTCCGGAATGGGATGAAAAGAGTGAGACCCTTTTATCAAGAATTTGTGGATAGTGGAGAATAAGAAATCGGCAAGGAATTAATGCATAGCCTCAATGATGCTCTTCGACTCAAGTTGAGAGAGATTGTTGAGTCTCTGGATTTTACGCACTCTAGCCACACAGCATGGGATCAGCTACGAAAACTGGGCAACGTTTCACCAATAGGTGAAACGTTGCCCAATGAAAGTTCTGATCGCTATTCTTAGGTATTTCCCATAATGTAAAACCACATTTCCTAGGAAATGTATGCTGTTATTACATTATGAGGAAGGTCACTACCCAGACCGGTTTCAGCCTTTTTTGAGGCTTCATCAGTGAGTAGCTAGACCAATTAATACCAAAGCGTATAGCGAAAAGAACTTATATACTCTGCTATACGAGTTTCCAAACAGGTGCAACCATTAAGTTACTTAAATATAAAGAGCTAATAAGCTTCATTTCGGCGATATAAACATTATTTAAATTAAGGGGATATTAAATCCCACATTGTTTTAAAACCGAATAAGAAACTCAAAGATTGGAATCAGAGAGTTTCTTGCCGAAATAGTAAACTATAAAGTATCGGCGACCACTAGCGTGAGCTAATGCAAGTGACCCTAGTATGTAGTACAATACCGGACAACTCGTAGCAAAGGTGGTGAAGTTCTGATCTCTATTCTTAGGTATTTCCCATAATGTAAAAACACATTTCCTAGGAAATGTATGCTGTTATTACATTATGGAGGAAGGTCAGTACCCAGACCGGTTTCAGCCTGTTTTGAGGCTTCATCGGCGAGTAGCTAGACCAATTAATACCAAAGTGTATAGCGAAATGAACTTATATACTCTGCTATACGAGTTTCCAAACAGGTGCAACCATTAAGTTACTTAAATATAAAGAGCTAATAAGCTTCATTTCGGCGATATAAACATATTTTTTTTGTTTCTTCATCAGAGAGTTTCTTGCCATTCGGCAAGAAACTCTGATTCCAATCTTTGAGTTTCTTATTCGGTTTTAAAACAATGTGGGATTTAATATCCCCTTAATTTAAATAAAATAAATGAATCTGCTAGTCTCGGACAATAGTACTTACCAACTTGTTAACTACGACCCGACCAATAGAATAAAAAAGAAAACAGAGAAACTACTTAAATCAATTACTACATGGCCTGAAGATACAGTCAAAAAAATTACTTTTGCACTATGCTCGTTCCCCAAGAATTTATGGTCTACCAAAGATACCCAAACAAAGAAGGTATAGACAGCTCGAATTATCACCTAGCCAAGAAATCAGCAGCAACACTCAAGGAGTTGGTAGGTCATTCCCCCTCCTATAACAGAAACACACAATACTTCATAAACATAATCAAAGACATTACATTAGAAAAAGATGATTTATTAGTCAGTTTTGATGTCTCTGCCCTCTTTACGAATGTCCCAATCAATGATACAATCCTTCTTTTACAGAACAAATTCCCTCCAGATATCATGGCACTCTTTGCACATGTATTAAGTTCTGGTATTTTGTATAGCAAAATGCTTTGTACCTACAATAAGAAGGCACAGCTATGAGCTCACAATTATCCCCCATCCTATTGCTAACTTTTATATGGAACATTTTGAGCAACGGTGAAGGAAGACTTATCACACGTCTTCCTTCTGGCAGTCTTTCCTTCACCGTTTACAGGAAACTGACACATACTGGCCAATATATACACATAAACTCTGACCACTACCCAAAACAAAAACTAGGTGTCGTTAATACTCTAAAAAATAGGGCTTTGAAGATCTGCTTCAATGAACAAGTGCTGAAAGACAAATTTAAAGTTGTCAGCAATACTTTACTAAAAAAAGGGTTACAGCCAAAACACTATTAACAAAATTCTCTACAAGACCTCAATAAAAAACAAAGATAAACCAGAATACAATAAAACTATAACTGTTCCTTACATTAAAGGGACATCAGATAAAATAAACAGAATACTACAGAAATACAATCTCAAAGTCACCTTTAAACCTCCTGCAAAATTAAAAAGCTTACTGAACTCATCCAAAGACCCACTCCCTCTGCTGGCCCACTATGGAGTATACCATATTTATTGCACCTGTAATCTACCATATATAGGGGAAACAGGACACGCAATTCCTATCAGATAAAAGGAACCTAAACGACAAATTAAATATAATAACTATGGTGAAGCTGGCCTTTCTGATCATGCCCTGAACACTTTAAATAGAATTGGAAAAGCGCCAGTTGTTTACATCAGTGCTTCTCAAAGTTATGGATGTCAAGGCCCCCTTGGAAAAATTAAAATATTTCACTGGGCCCCCATCGAACAAAAAAATCATAATACAGATTATCATAATATATTATTATAATATTTATTGTATTTATATTCCATGCAAAACATACACAGAGAACATTGCAAAAATCAAATGCAAATATTACATTTTTAGCATCTTACATACACATTTGACATGGAACACTTTGCCTTAAAACATTTTAAATTTGTTTTCATTATTTCTCGGCCCCCTCAATAAAAATAAGGGCCCCCAAGGGGGCTGCAGCCCACAGTTTGGGAAGCACAGGTTTACATCACACCAAAACATGGTATGAACACAAATTTAAAGAAGCCTGTGAGATTCTTATCAACCACCCCAATCTGAACAATAATGATGGTCTAAAAATCCCAAACATAAGGAAGTCACATATTCTACCCACGGAACCTTTCTCCCTAATAGGACTGTAAAAGCCAGCGAAGGTTGGTCGATTGGTAGAGCCTCTGCTATTAATCACTCGCAAAAACTTAAGCAAGTTTGAGCGCGGTTAGTAGTTGGAAGGGCTTCAATTATTCGATGTTGTTGGCACACTCAATGAGTCTTTGGACTCCCTGGAGGTGTCGCATAATAATAATAATAGTAATCCAGAATCCTAAATCTAATATAACAATTGTAATGTTAAAAATAGGACATCATTGTTACTGTAAGAAAACTATCTATAAGAAAGAATGTTTCTCTCATGTTATCTTAAATAGAATTCAGCTTTGATGTAGTTTCTAAATAATTAATTTGTAATTTTATCTGTATTTTTTTTTTTCACTACTAGAGGTCATGCCAGTAGAATAACCGGTGATATTGAAGTGAAATGTAACTCAGCTTGTCCTTGTATATACTCCAGATGATGACCTTAATATGAAGGTCAAAACATCAGGAAATTAAAATGTCCATAATTTCTAAAACGAATAAACTACTTAAAGTTACACGGTGCAAAACAACAACAGTGCTTATCAATAATATGCTCAGTAATAGGTTATTCCAGGTTGTTATGGCAACCAAAACAAGTGGAAGCAAATTACTGAATAATGGGCTTTCCCAGGGTTGTGTCCTTTGTCCGATGTTATTTAGCTTATATATCGCGAACATGCCAAATACCATATCCAGAAAATTTGGATATGCAGATGATTGGGCTCTGGCAATAAGTAGTGGCTCAACAGAAACTACAGAGACAACACTGACAACTGACCTGGACTCTCTTGGTAGATATTTCAGGAATTGGCATATTTAACCAAAATACCAATAACTCTGAGACCTGCTGCTTCCACCTGAATAACAAACTTGCCAATAGAGAACTTCAGGTTTACCTTAATGGACAACTTCTTCGACACAACAGTACCCCAAAGTATTTGGGAATAACTCTTGACAGGTCTCTGACATTTAAAAAACGCCTCTTGAACACATCGGGTAAAATCAAGACTCGCAATAATATAATTCAGAAATTGTCCAGAACATCTTGGGGAACTTCTGCAACAACGCTTAGATGCTCGGCTCTCGGCCTTGTATTTTCCACCTCCGAATATGGAGTTCCGGTGTGGATTAATAGAGCACACACACACACACACACACCCATTTGGTTTACAAACAGCTCAATAATACTATGCATCTTATTTCAGGGACAATCAAGAGTACGCCTATAGAATGGCTCCCTATTTTAAGCCATATTCCTCCCCCCCCCTTACCATTAAGAAGAGTCAACACCTTATGTAGGGAGTATAGAAAGATCCAGGAAAACTCCCATCTTCCAGTGCATAGACGTTTCATATTTAATCAATAGATTGAAATCGAGATATCCTCCTGTTAGTACTGCTATAAGACTGCTAGAGGATAAGTTTGATGTCAATTAAGAGTGGAGACGGGAATGGGAGGTGTTTGCAAATCCAGACCTGCAGAACCTTCCCTGCATTGAAGAACAACCATCTGGATATGACCTTCCATGTAAAACTTGGATTACTCTAAATCGGCTAAGGACTAACCATGGTCGATGTTCAGATTTTTTTTTTTTTCCAAGTGCCAGAAAATTCGTTCCCATAATGTGACTGTGGAAGTGAGAAGTAGACCATTCACCATATTTGCCAAGAATGCCCACCGAGAGCATACAAAGGGGAGGAACAAAATTTCCTGGTTCCAACACTTGCGACTATTGACACTGGATTAATAACTTAGATATAAACTTGTAATATCTGACTGATAGAAGAATCTTAGTTTTCGTACTTGTAATTTCTACTGGAGTTGTCTGTATATTTAATGTGTTTGTGCTATATACATATATTTAGAGATGCCGAGTTTAGATTTATATATATATACACACACACACACACACACACACAGTGGCGGCCGGTGACAATAGAAACAGGTGGGGCAAGGAGCCAAAAACAACTTAATTTTTTTTATATTTACATAGTGGGTTCTATTATTGATTTATAGTTATTATTTCTATTACAATAATGTTTAGTCAGAATCCACTGAGTTTCTGACTAAATCTGAGAATCTGATTTAGTCAGAGAATCGCATGTCAGATTCACAGTCAGAGACACGCATATATATATATATATATATATATATATATATATATATAAATTAGTACTGCTATAAGACTGCATATTGTTATAATTGTCATCGACACTGTATGTTTCTTTTTCTTGTGATGTAATAGCCATATGATAAATAAATAAACTCAAAGTAATCTTCTTAGCCAACCCATTTCAGTAGTTAATAATTTTTTCTCTTCAGCCTTTTTGAGATTCCAGCATTCACTTCTATAGAGGAGTATTGGGAGGATCATTGTTTCATAGATTCTTACTTTTGTTGCTTGTTTGATGTCTCTTGACTTCCATATTTTATTAAGTCATCCAAAAGTTTGGGATGCTTGACTGATTCATCTGTTTATATCTTTTTATTTATTTGTAATTTGTAATTTCACCATTTTACTCAATTACTCCTCCAAGGTAGGTGAAGTTTTTCTACCTGCTCTAGATTCTTACTGTCAATTTCAATTTTCAGATTGGTGGTTCTTTTTCCTATTTTGCATAATTTTTGGTTTGTCTATATTTATGTTTCATCCAAATTTTATACATTCTTCCTTTATTTTATCAGAAATGTAGATCTTCCATGCTTGCAAGTAATGCAATCATCTGCAAATTTTTAATTTGTTATATTTTTCCCATATATTTTGATTCTGGAGTCTTCTTTTGTTTAAGGCCTTACTGGTTGCTTCTTCCAGTAAGATTGAATAGCTCTTACAGGAATATGCTGCCAGTATTGGCAAAAAATAATTGGTTTCAGTTTAATGTGGAGAAATGTAAAGTTATGCATTTTGGGATAAACAGATTAAAAGCTGTGTACCACACTGATGGAACCGTACTCCAGGAAAGAGATGAAGCCAGAGATTTAGGGATGGTGGTAGACAGAGAGTTGAAGTTTAGAGGACACATTGCTAAGTTAGCTCATAAGATTACTCGGCTATTGAACATACTAACAAGTTGAGATAAGGAAGTTGTTATTCCTTTTTAGGATAGATTGGTGGTGTGTGGACCACAGAAGATGAAAAGAGAGGATGTGATAGAAACATTTAAGTTATTTTAAAGCATTTTCATAGGATTGATGCTGGAGAAATGTTTCAGCACTTGGCTAGAGGACAGAACAAGAAGTCATCCTTGTTAGTTGAGTAAAAGTGTAGTTAGTAGGAACATGATGACTACATTTTTTGCTTGGAGAGTTGTGAATGAACAGAATGGATTGTTAGTGCTTTGTCTATTAACAGGTTCAAGGGAAGGTATGATAGATTGAGCATGATAGTTTGAGTCTCCCAGGATGAGTTTTTGGACTCCATGGAGATGCCTGTACAACAACAACAATAATAATAATAATAATAATAATAATAATATTGAGACAGTCAGTGAGTTTCCATCACTGTACCCATAGGTGCAGGTGCTATTTAGGACTGTGGGATCTCACATTTCATACACTGTGTTTGCCTTTCTACTAGTGTGCCTGCATGTACATGCTTAGTTGTATTCCTCAGTGCAAACAAAGATACCTTGGTAACTAAGACAAAATATTGCCATAGTAATTTATTAGCAAATAAATGAAGTTAGTAATTATTATCTCTAGACGTGTTTTCTCCATTAAATATATTCTGCTTGGGAAAAAAGTCAACAGACACCATAGTGTGAGGAAAAAACTGACATGGCACACACCTTAATAAGATGTGGAACTTCCTTTCACTGCAACGACTGCAGCAATCCTACGGGGCATATTTCCAGAAGCGTATGATAGTGATCAATGAGAATTTTGGACCAATCTTCCTGTAGGCATATAATGAGATCCTGGATTGTTGTGGGGCAGATGCCCCTTGACCTCAACTGACACTCCAGTTCATCTCAGAGATGTTCATTAGGGTTGAGATCAGGGCTCTGTGGGAATCAGCCAAGTGTGGTGATGTTGATGTTCGCAAACCATGCAGTTACAGGAGCAGCAGCCTTATGACATGGTGCATTGTCTTACTGAAAGAGACAATGGTCAATTCTGTAGAAACCCCACAAAGTAGGAAGCATTCCATTGTTCAGATACCCCTTGGAGTTCAGTGTTCGTGGCACCACAAACAGAGGCCCGAGGCCAAAACAACCATCGCACTGCCACCTCCAAATTTCACAGTTGGGGGTTACACACGGTGGTAAGAGACATTCTCCGGGCATTTGCCACACCCTCACCTGTCCATCTGCTTGGTAGTAGTAGTAGTTTGAATCTTTGCTCCATAACAGTTTTCCAAGCTTCTACATCCTCCTGTAAACACTCTGTGCACCACTGAAGATGATGCTGTATGTTGGTTCAGGTAATGTAAGGTTTGCATACTTCAGTCCTACCATGGAAACCAATGTTACGAGCCTCCTTTCTGAATGTTTCTGTGCAGATTCCTGTTCCAGTTGATGCCCAACTCGACGTTCAATGTGTCAACTGACAAACAGCATTTTTTACCTATTATCCTTTGTAGAACCCTACTGTCAAGTTTGGTGAGTGTGGTTGGTGGGCTCTCCACTGCAGTAGCACTTGCAGTTGATTCCCGTTGCTTTCATCTTAGTATGTTATCACTGATTGTTGACCTGGGATGGTGCAATTTTTCAACAATTTGCCAATAGATAGGCCTGCAACATGGCATCCTATCATAATGTTTCTTTCAAACTCTGTCAGTTTCCTTCTCGCAGCCATTTCCAGATCCAGTTTATCATGACCTTGGGAGCATCATATTCTGGCAATTGATATTGGCTACAAACGTATTACATGGCACGATGCAGCTTGCCCAATGAGGGTGTCCATCGACTTCTTTCCAAGCAGTGTATAAGTAATACTGTAAAATATCTACTGATAAAGAAATAACAAACATATTAGATAATTTTTCATCACTGAATGTTTCAAGTAATATTGATACATTTTGAGCATGACAAATGGTGGTGGTGAATTTGAGCTGTGCAGAAGAAAGTGATTTTTAATCGGTGAATAGTCCATTTTTTTTCCCGTTTTTCTACGTTTTTGAGTGCTAAATTGTTTCTCTGAATACGAGTGCACTTCAGTGGTTTTTTTTTTTTTTTTTTTTTTTGGAAGTTAGTCGCGATATAATATATTTTGGTTACTGTCGGAATCGAATGCATAACAGTGGAAGACAAAATGAAGCTAAGTTTTCATTACTGTATTTAGTTATATTTCATTTTATTTAGTGTACTTAAATGTTTTGTTTTGCTTGTAATTGTTTGTACTTTTTTATTTATTTAACAGAATTTATTAATTGAATAATTAACGATGACGCTACTCGACAGTAAGGAACGATGGCGGATTCAGCTGCAGTCACAAGCGGCATATCGCCAAGTCCTCCACCATTTAAGAACTCTATTATAAGCAATATCATAAGGGACTTTGTGGCATGCAGTACTTGCGGCATGTATGAGTCTCGGGAATTGGATATGTGTGGCTTGTGAAAGAGAGCGGAGAGCGTAGGTGGTTAAATGCAGGCAGTGGGAGGAAATAAGTGCATTTGAAATATCAATATCCAATCTTGTTGCGCCAGGAACGGGGAATGAATGTAAGAAGGCAAGTAGTGTGATAGGAGAGAATGAATAAAATATATATATGAATGAGAAAATAATAGTTGATAGTGTGGAAGGCATGAGTGACTGTGAAAGTTTAGGACATGGTTTTGTTTGGGAGAGTGAATTTAGATTAAGAGTGATTGACCTGCAGAGGGAGATAGATGAGCTGAAGGAGGAAGTGGAATGTCTTGTGAATGAGAGCAGAAGTGTGAAAGATGAGATTAGGAGAATGGAAGAGATGAATGCAGGCTGAATCGGAGTGGAGGAGAGAGAGTTTTGGGAGTGTTAGAAGAGGAGAGAGGGGAAACAGTGGAAGAGAAGGAATGAGTGAGAGGTAAGGGGGTGCTAGAAGAGGAGAGAATGGAAACAGTAGGAGAGATGGAATGAGAGAGAGGTATGGGAATCCTAGAAGACGAGAGGATGGAATGAGAGAGATGTATGGGAGTGCTAGAAGAAGAGAGAATGGAAACAGTAGGAGAGAGAGGTATCGGAATGCTAGAAGAGAGAATAGCAGTAGAGGAGAGGGAATGAGAAAGACCTATGGGAATGAAAGAAGAGGAGAGAATGGAAACAATAGGAGAGAGAAGGAATCGTAAGAGGTATAATGTATGGCGACTCAATGATCCGTGGTGTTCAAGATAGGATGTGTGAGGAGTGGTTGCCAGGAGGAACAATAGAAAGGGTGGCTATGGCAATTAAGAGAGGCGAAAGGGTGGATGAGATGATTGTGATGGTAGGAACAAATGACTTGAGTGGTAATGTAAGTCAGGCAGCGAGAGATATGAGATTTTTGCTTGAGGCTGTATGGAAGAACACAGAGAGAGGAAAATTAGTGTGCGTGTTGCCTAGGTATGATAATAACGAGCTGAGCAGAAGAACGGTGATATTGAATGGCATAATAGTGAGATTGTGTGGCAAGAGAGGACTGGTATATGTGGATGTTTGGAGTGCATTTGAGGAAAGAGAGGAATTGTATGCGAGAGACCGCTTACATTTGAATGAGGAAGGACGTAGGCATCTGGAGGGATTGCTGTTCTGAACGAGTCAGTGTGTCCCAGGGAGGATGATAGCAGGGGTGGCCTCTTGTGGGAATGGATACTTGGGAGAATGGATACGACATCAGGTAACACTGAGCCCAGTGGAGTCTAGAGGGGATAATGCTGGGTATAGAAACAATGGCATTTATATGCTTTATACTAATACCAGGAGGGAGTATCTGGAATAAGGGAGAGGAATTGGTGGCGCAGATAGCATCAGCCTGGCCAAACGTTATTGGGATCACTGAGACTTGGTTGACAGAAGGGGATATAATAACAGGAATAGAATTCGCTGGGTACAGCATTTTTTGTCAGGACAGGAGGGGAAAGCATGGTGGTGGGGTACTGCTTATGATAAGTGACGACCTATGTCCTCTAAGGGCAGAGGCTTCGGAAGGAAGTGAGACAAATGATTTTGAGAGCATGTGGTGTGAGGTAGAGGTAGGCAAGACAGGATATTTAGTGGGGGTGTTGCTACAGACCCAGGAGCAAGCACAGAGGATGGGGACCAGGAGATGTTTAGACAGTTAAGTTTGGCAAGTGCAAGAAGAATGATTGTTATGGGAGATTTTAACTACAGTAATATAAATTGGAGAGAAAAAGATGCATGTAGCAATGGGGGAATGGAATTTCTAGAATTTTTGAGGGACAAATGTCTTAGGCAACATGTAACAGAGGGAACAAGGGTTCAAGAGTTTTGGATGTGGTTATAGCATCAGAAGAGTTGATAATAACTGAGATGACATCTCTCCTACCAGTTGGAGAGAGTAACCATATGGTTTTGACTTGGAAAATGAATAGACATGCAGGAGTATCAAAGAGATGGGAACTTATGTGGAATTATAAAGCAGGTGATTATAATAGTCTTAGACGTCAACTTCGGGTAGTTTCATGGAGAAAGGAATTGGAAGGCCGGGATATCATTAGTGCGTGGGAAATTGTGAAAGAATATTTGTTAGCAGCAATGGTGAGTTGCATACCACGAGTGAAGAAGAGGACACAATTTGGAGTAAAGTGGATGACAAACAATATTAAACAGGAATTGCATGTGAAAAAGAGGTTATGGAAGAGATATAAGGAGACAGGTGAAGAGAAGATGCATGAAGAATATAAGACACAGGCCAGAAGAGTGACTAGTGTGGTAAGGAAAGCGAAACTGGAATATGAGAGAAGATTCGCCCTAAGATCCAAAGAAAATCCTAGGGAATTTTTTAGCTATGTGGCCAGTAGGAGGAGAAATGACTGTGGAAGAATGATATTGTGGGATAAAAATGGGAATAGAGTGACTGATGCAGATGACATAGTGGAATTGTTCAATGGACACTTGGAGTATTTCATCATAGAGGAGTCAGTTTTAATGCTAGAGGGAGAGGGTTAGTTCGAGGTTTAGAGGCAGGAGGAGAGTGTGTTTCAGATACCGAGTACTCTGGATGTTAGTAAAGCTTTGGGACTGGATGGTATTTCACCACGTTTTGAGAGAATGTGCTAGGGAACTGACAGTGCCTTTAACCTGGCTTTTCAATGAAAGTCTGGCTGCGGGAAAGGTGCCCAGGGAATGGAAGGAAGCTAAGATAGTGCCATTGCATAAGGGTGGTAACAGACGTATGCAATGGCACAATCCATGTTGACTCTCACAGATAACATTACCCTCATCTGCCCAATGTCGTATATGGTCCCTCACTACTTTCTCCAAGATCTTACTAACTACTGATGACACACAGACTGGCCTATAATTAGACACTTAAGGGTAATGTTATCTGTGAGAGTCAACATGGATTTGTGAAAGGGTGCTCATGTTTTAGCAATATGCTAGCCGTTTATAATAAAGTTACAAGAACAGTAGATGAGGGAAAGGCATATACTGCAATTTTCTTAGACTTAGCAAAGGCATTTGACAGGGTGCCACATGATAAGCTGATTAAGTTGCAGCACATGGGTCTGGATGTCAGATTGGTCAACTGGATTCAGGATTGGCTGTCTGGAGCAGTTTCAAGCAGGCAGAGGGTTACAAGTGGGGTCCCACAGGGCTCAGTACTAGGACCTATATTGTTTAACCTTTATATCAATGACATTGCCAGTGGATTTCAAGGGGATATTCAGTTGTTTGCGGATGATGCGAAGCTGGGAAAGATTATTAGTAATTGTGTAGATGTGGTAGCCCTGCATGAGGATTTGAATAAGCTAGATAGATGGGTAAATGAATGGGAATTTCAGTTTAATGCAGCAAAATGTAAGGTCTTGAGGTTTGGGAAACATCGATGGGATGCTGCATACTCTATGGGAGGAGTTATACTGGAGAAAGTAGGGGAGACAAGAGATCTGGGGTTGATGATTGATAGAAACCTGAAATTTAGATGACATATTGCAAAGGTGGTGAAGGTAACACAGAGGATTGCTGCAATTATGAGATGGACACTGACCTGCAGAGATAAAAGGGTTATCATTCCGCTGTATAAGTCTCTGATCAGACCATACTTAGACTATTGTTCTCAGATTTGGTCCCCAGGATTTGAAGGGGATAAATTAACTGTGGAAAGGATACAAAGACGGATGACAAAGATGGTTTCAGGACTACAATTTTGGTTATGAGGATCGGCTGAGGGAATGTGGACTGCAGAGTTTGGTTGATAGAAGAAGGAGAGGTGATATGATTGAGACTTTTAAACTGTTGAGAAGTGGTTACAGGATTGACACTGGGGAATTCTTTCGCTTGGTTGAACAGCAGGAAGGAGTGATGACAAGAGGCCATCCCTGAAAGTTACAAAAGGAAACAGTGATCAAGAGGGTGAGGAGTGGTTTCTTTGCGTGGAGGGTGGTTGAACCGTGGAATGCATTGCCTGATGGAGTGGTGAGAGCGAGAACAGTTAATGAATTAAGGAGTCGTATGATAGACTTTGTGTTTCTTAGGGAGGGACCTCCCCTCGATGAATCTTTACAGATTTTATGTTCTTAGGAAGGACCTCCCACGATGAGTCTTTTGACTCCATGGAGGCCTGAATAATAATAATATAATAATAATGATTTTTAGGATCCCCTCTCCTTTATGTTAATGAATATAAGTATACCTTTTATGTTAAAGCTTACCTTATTATAAGTTAAGTTTTAACATAAAAATAGAAATGCTTGGGGGGAGGGGACATTACTGTTAGAACCCGAGTTAATTTATAAGTAGGTTCACACATCAAAAACTCAAAGAAGTGAAATTTTTCTTATAGTAAAGCTTATTAATTTATAGCAATGCTTTTGTTTTAATTAGCACCATCTTTATATTTAGAAGAACATAACAAAAGTTGTGTTTTTTTCAAGGAATAATTTATATTTATTCCTATTACATTTCTTTGTTTGCTTACACTTGGATAAAGGATTAAACTAAATTTATTATAGTCTAACCAAGTGCAAAATAAACTTCCAATATCACAGATGAAAAACTACATATTTTAAAAACTATAAAGAAAATTATATTGCTGTACAGCTATCTATGCCATCAAATAAAATGTTTCACCTAAATATTCCCAATGCATTGCTCAGCAAATTAAGATATCACAGATGAGATTTAAGACTAACATTTTTTTCATTTTCTGAACTCAGTGCAAGGGCAATCTTTACTGCTTGGCATATTTGCAACAAATCACTGAATGGTACATTTTTGTGTGCTGGCAGATAAACAAGATGATCCATTAAAAAACGAGCTTCTCTTGGATATAAATTTATATTAACAGTATTCCAAATATTTGCATAATTTTGATCATATCTAGCAATGTGTGGTATTTCATTTAAAAAATTATGATGTTTCTGAAAACTACTTGAATTTTCTTTAGAAGAAACATGAAAATTTTCCAATTCACTAACATTTACATCAACATCCACACAAATTCTGGATATATGTTTATTTATTGTAGTCAGTTTGGTGTGAAACTTTTTTTCTTGCAATGAATCTTCACAATCAGGAATTTTGAAAGTATTTTTTGAGGAAAGATAAAATGGTTCAATGGGTTCTATGATATTTAGATGGCTTACTTCTTGATATGCATCTATTCCCATGATATTTAACCATTTTCTCACTGCACTTGGATTTTGCTGGAAAGTACAAAATAAAAATAAACAAGTATTGGTAATAACTTTTAAAAAATCAAAATTATAAAAATTAAACAAAATACAGAAATTACTAGATTATAAAAAATTACTCACCACCAGTATGGGAAATAACCAGTAATTACGGTGATCAGCTTCATATCCAACAACATATGCTTCCTTTGGAAGATGTCTTGCTACAAAATCCCCTTTTATTTTACTCATTTGTTCCTGGTGTTCTAAAGTTTCCTGGAAACGTTTTAGCATTGTACCAAGAAGAGCAGTAGAAGGCTGTTTAGATATATTATGTAGAAGATTATCGGGAAATGCTCTTAATATTTTAGATACAAAATTCTGAGGATCAAGTCCTATGTATTCAACTACTGGTCTTATAAACTTTAAAATATATGGACTTATAAGTATATGAATAAAGCTAAATTTCAGCACTTTGAATAAATACTGTTTGTTAGTTTGAACTGGGAATATTTTTAATGTCTGCAGCATTTTGAGAAAAGTCTCTGTATTTTTAATCTTTACAACAGCTCCACCAAAACTAGTTAAACTTTTAAGTACACCAAAACTTAAAAAGACAGCATCTGATTGTGGATGACCTACATTCTCAAAATCCGAAAATGCTTGGGCAGCATCTTCTAAAAACATCAAATTATATCTTTGAGCTATTCTGAGAGCAGGACGAACATCATGTTTTTTGCCAAAGAGATGAGCTACGAGGAGTGCTACTGTTTTATCCGTAATAAGGTGTTCCAAAACATCAACTTTAGGTGCAAGAGTGTCTGCATTAATATCTACTGGTATTACTTTCAGACCATGATGCGAAGCAATTTTAACCATATCAGGAATATTGATGGCAGTCATTATTATTTCAGAATCAGAAGGGAAGTCAACAGTGTTCAGGAATGCATGAAATGCAGTTCGCACAGAGAAACATGGAAGATAATAACCTGAATCACATTTCTGGGAAAACAGCTGTTGTAAAAGGTTCTGGAACTCATTTCGTTCTGAATCCACTGTTAATAATGATTTCCAAACTGCATACAGATAATGGCCAATGGTAGCATCTAGGAATAAAAAATGTAATTAAATTTTGGAGATAAAATATTTGTTTACAAAGTTAATAATTTAAAAAAAAATCCTCATATGGCAGGCCTTTCTTAAACTGTAGTCTGCAGTCTACTGGCATGGCTTTCCTGGTAGGCTGTGAGAGAATTTTATTAGTAAATATATATATTTTATAACTTACATTGTAAATTTTCAGATAGAGTTTAGAATAAGATACATTAAAAATCCTATTAGTTAAAAAAGCTCTTTTACATAATAAAAATGTAATAACATAATAATTTCACATAATAATAATAATAACAACAATAATAATTCATTTAATTTTAATATAATAATCTGCACAATATTTTGCCACATGCTGTATATCTCTAGCTTTAAACCTGACATGTGTTTACTAGTGTCTGAAAGAAAGCAGTACCATTCTTTGCATTAATCTTCTTAATATATTTTGTGCTTGTTTATACAAACTTAATGTCTTGAACACTTGAAATTGTTCAAGTGTCAACTACTCCATTTACACTTATCAGCAGGAGACTGGCTGAAGCATGTGGCAATGGATACGAGCTGTGGTAAAAAAAAAAAGTGTTTTTTAAACGGTGTATAGTGTGAATTCTTTCATGAATTGCACTACATTTTTTTTTCCTCAGTAACACAGGTGTTCTTTAGTCGTGCTGCTTTTGGAGTTTCGTTGTCATATATTGTGTTATTTTTGGGGTACCGAGAAGGTGAGGTCAGAGTCGGATGCATCTGCGGTGGAAGAGAAGATAAGTTTTCGTTTTTGATGGCCTGGTTGGCCAAGTGGTTAGCATATCTGCTCTCCAGCCAAGAGGCTGCAGGTTCAAATCCTGCTGTGGGCATGGATGTTTGTGATTTCTGTGGAGATAATAGTGGTGGTGGTGGGCAGTAGATGGCATTGGTGTATTTTTGGTTGTAGTTGGTGGATTGAGTGGTGAAGATAGAGAGTTGTAGAATAGGTGCCCTCCCTTGATGAGTCTTTGGACTCCCTGGAAGTGTCACATAATAAAATACAGTCATACCCTGAAGTTAGGCGGTGGGTAGGACCAACAAAAAGTGCATAAGTTGAATTTGCGTAACTTGGGTTATAATTTTGCATGTAATTTATATATACAAACATACAAATATTAGTTAATTGGGACCAAATGTTTACAAAACACCTATATTTTTTAAGAAATATAATCATAATTATAGTTTTTCGTACATAAAAAAAAGAAAGTTATTTCGATGTCGATGGTTTCATAAAATTTAATAGATTCATCTGACAGCATGATGTCTTTTTCTTGTCACACAAAATTTCTTCATAGCAAGCTAATGATTTTTTTATTCCTTACCTTGTGGCTACAATTCGTTCCTCGTTAGAATCTGCCTTCCAAAATCTGTAAACCTTTCTTTTATGATTGTTCTTACTGTGGATTCCTGTAGATCGAACTTCTTTGCTAGCTCACAAATTTTCATTCCGCCTTCAAAATCCTTAATAATGTTGAGTTTTGTTTCCAAAGTCAATGTTTTTCTTTTCTTTCTAGCTGTTAGAAGAATCAGACTTGCTTCTTTTGGATGACATTATTATTTTTTATGTGATAAAATATTTATCAAGAACATAACATTAAACAATCGCAAGGTTTGTAGACTATAAAAATCATGTATGAATGGAGACCGCACGAAACACATCAGTGCTTGTTCATAGCATGTGCGACACTGGCGAATGCGGCCTGTGCCGGAAAGATATGATAGTGGTGAGGCGTGAAGCGGGATGGGAATACGTACATATAAGAACCCGTGTAACTCCAGATTCGCGTAAGTCGGGGTATTACTGTATAACCTAATAGTAAAGATGGGGTATCAGGTGTAGTGTGTACTGTTGAGTTATTATGCTTTGTTCAAGTGGGCTACCATCAGAAATGTTTGATAAACACAGTCATATGGCTTCAAATTATGATCTGATTCAAGTACTATAGTTTAGTGGAATGTAAAAATCCATTTTTTATAATTAAGGTAAACAAAGAAAGTTTCCTGTTTAGAGAGTATTCCATCCATATAGCAAAGGGGATGGAATATATAGCAATATTCCATCCCCTTTGCCTTTTTATAAGGCTCAATGGCCTGAGTAACTTGCAATCTTAGAAACCTAATTACAAACAGATATTGCAAATGAGAAATTTAATCTGCTGTTAACTTGCATGTTAATGATATTGGAGAAGATTTGAATGGGATAGTCAGTTGTTTGCAGATGATACAAAGTTGGAACGAAGTATGAGGCATAGAGGAGATGTTGTGGCCTTAGAAGAAGACATGAATAGACTGAGTGAATGGGCACAGGAGTAAGGATGCCAGTTCAATGTTGCAAAATGTAAGGTTTTAAAATTTGGGAAACAAAGATTAGATGTAGAATTTAAGCTTGGTGGAGATATATTGTTGGAGGTGGAGGAAATAAGAATGGATAAGGATCTAAAATTTAGAGGACACATTGCCAAAATTGTGAGGACAACACAACAAATTCTGGGAATGATGAGGAGGATGCTGACTTGTAGAATTAAGGAGATTTTGGTTCCACTGTATAAGGTCTTGATTAGACCACACATATAGACTACTGTGCACAGATTTGGTCATCTGGTTTTCAAAAGGATGAAGAGATGTTGGAACAGGTCTTGATGTTTCTCTTTCAGTTGTTCCTAAACAAACAAAAAAGGTCTTAAGTAGCTCATGTAGACTGGAAAGTTGAAGATAGCATTTCTGAGAGGTGTGGTCTACAGATATCTGGAGGTTACGAACATAGTTCAGGGTAGGGGTGTCTAGAAATTATGAATGAATGCTGAAATTTTAAAAAAAATTTATTATCATCATTATTATGGACCTATTACATGTCTCAATTATGTCACTCCATTGTCTTCTATCCACCAAACTCTGCAGTTGGCATGCCCTCAGTCTAGTCTCATAACTGTAGTACGCACACAGATTCGAGACCCTTTGACACTTTTGCGTATGTCAACAGGAGAAGAATCCATTCCTATAATAGGGTAATCAGTCTGTATTGTGGGATGAGTTGTTTATTGTTACACGTTGGAAAATTAACTTATCTTTTATGATCATTGTAGTTTTATGATCAACCAACTATGTTGCTTGTATAATAGTTGGAAAATTTTACCTATAAAGCATGTGATTTCACGTGTTGGCGACCAATTCGTACGCCCTTCATTTCTTTCTCCCTTTCAGCATGAATCGACTATTCTTGGCAAGACGCCAAGCAGACATCTACAAACCATGGGCATACCATAACACTGGAAATTTCTAATATCATTTTGGTTATTTACTACTGTGCCCCCTCCAAGGTTAATTTAACCTCTTCTATTTTCAATAGAAAAAATATTAATGTTTCAATATTAAAAATTCAAAGTTAATAAAGTTACCTCCATACAGGTCAGAAATTTTGGTCTAAATATAGCCTATAGTCTTTGTGACTAGTGAAATGTCTTTCAATAATGAAACCATACAAGTCTAGTTTAGGTTGGTTCAAGCATAGGATTGATTACTTAATGAAGGGGAGGGGGAGAAGAGGTCAAAACTTTGAGGTCCAAAACCATAGCCTATAGTCTGCAAATTTATATATCCGGAACAAACATTTGCTTTTAGATAAGGAATTTATATTGGTGATGACAATTATACCATAAAAAAATACTCTTTCACTCTTGAAACTCTTGGTCACTAGTGTCGCGAGAGAAGTAGAGGCATGTAAAGAAGGTTCCCATTTCAGATAAGTTTTTTGGAATAATTAATTGTAAAAAGTGTGTTTTTATGAGTAAGAGTTACTGTAAAAGTTGTGTGCTTGCAGGGTTTTTAGTGTGTGGGCTTATTTATTTAAGTTTGTTTATGGATTCATTAAAATTAGAGCTTAGTATAGTAACCAGTGAAGGAAAGATGGCAGTGGCTTTGATTTTAATTTTAGTTGTTTCATGAAATGTGAGGTGTGCTATGTGTTCATTCGATGATATAGATAAATTATGGATATTTAAGATGGATGGAAGGAGGGTGCGTGTGAAGTGTGAACTGAATGAGGACTTGATAAGTGCTAATTATTATTATTTGACACCTCCAGGGAGTCCAAGGACTCATCGAGGGAGGGCACCTGCTCTACAGCTCCGTCTCCACCAATCACCAACTGAATGCAACTACACCAACGCCACCGACCACGACTGTTATTTCCACAGACAATCACAAACATCCATGCCCATGGTGGGATTTGAACCCGCAGCCTTTTTACTGGAGAGCGGATATGCTATCCACTCAGCCAACCAGGCCAGTTAATGTGTTGATAACTGAAAGTGTTATTGGTGAGAATGCTGCAAGGAGGAGGATGAGTACTCGTCTGATAGAAATCAGGAATGGTGTAAATGAGCAGTGAAAAAATGGTAAAAAGTTTTGAAAAAGAGAACGAGCAATCTGATAAACTTAAAAATTTATTGTAAAAAGGATGAAAGTGATACAAATGTAACGGAAGTTAAAAAACTAAGTGCAGTTAAAGGTAAGGTGGCAAGTGGCATTGACTGCCAACAAGTATGTATGGATAGCAACAAAATTGAGAGAGAGTGAATGAGAGAGAAAATGTGATGCAAGATTTGAAAGTTGAGTTGGTTAAGATGAGGCCAGGGATGAAATGGATGTGGAATGAAGTTAAGAAAATTCAAGATATGTATGGAAGAGTAAAAATGATGAAAACGAATGATATTGTATAAAAGAGGAAACGAAAGACCTGCAAGTGGCATTGTATGGCGATTCAATTATTAGAGGTGAGCTGGAAGGCAATATGCGAAAAGTTCGTTTTCCTGGAGGTAGAATGAGTATTGTGATTGAGGCATTGGTAAGAGAAGTAAGCAAGCAAAAGAGTTGATAGTTGTAATAGGGACAAATGACTTGACTAGGAACAAAGAACATGTCAGATTGGATATCAGGAAGTTGTTGAGACAGATAAAACATAATAGTGTGATAGGAAAGGTAGTAAATGTGTTGCCCAGGTATGACAGTGGTGAGATGAGGCAGACAGCAAGGATTATGAATGATATGTTAGCAGAAATGTGTGAGGAGAAAGGAGGGCAGTTTGTTAATGTGTGGAATGAGTTTGTAGGATGAAGTGAACTGTATAAGAGTGATGGGCTGCATTTGAATGGTTTTGGTGTGAGTCACTTGGAGAGACTGCTGCTGGGAGGTAGAGAAGTGAGTGCAGAGAATGAATCTGAACAAGTGGGAAGCAATGTGGAAGAATGGGATAGTAAGACAGGAGAGATTGATGAGGTGGTTATGAATGAAGAAGTGAGAAGCACGAGTATAGAGAATAAGAGAACAGGTGTGCAAGACAGACAGGATAACGGGGAGGCTCAGGAGGTACACAGCATGAGAAAGGTTGATGCTCCAGGAGGATATGAATGCATGTGTAGACAAAAAGGGAAGGGAATGACCTAAGATCAAGGAAAAACAGTTTGAAGAAGATTAGGATGGTTTTAAGATGAATAAGGAGAAAAAGAAATGTCTCAAGTTAAGCAAGGAGAAGTCACATCAAATAAGTGGTATCAGTGGAACTAACTATAGATCCAGGAATGAACTGCTATATTTGTATACAAATACTAGAAGTGTAAGAAACAAGACAAATGAAATGGTTGCATTAATTGAGTCTGTTAACCCAAGAATTGCTGGAATAAGTGAGACATAGTTGGATGAGGATGACTCCTGATAGGAATAGAAATGGAAGGGTATGATGTGTTTTGTAAAGATAGAAAGTAAAAAAGGGAGGGGGGGAGGACGTACTATTGATGATAGAGTTATGTCCATACAAGGCAGAGATGCAAGAAATAGTGCCAGTAGTTTTGAGGCAGTATGGTGTGAGATACAAGTGAATAGAATGAAATGCTCAAGCATCAAATTATAGGCTTATCTGTGTGTAAGGTGTTGTGGTTAAGTTGGTGGAGAAGCTGGTGAGAACTAGGATCCAGAATTGGGTTGACAACAATAGTATTATCTTTGATGGATAGTATGGATTTGCTAAAGGAGGTCATGGTTTTGTAATCTACTTACTTTTTACAAAAAGGTGACGGTTTCCTTGGACAGAGGAGAGGGATACACAGTACTATACTTAGATTTTGCAAAGGCTTTTGATAGATTACCTCATGATAAGTTGATAGTAAAACTAGAGCAGATGGGGTTAGAAGATATTAGATTAGTGCACTGGATCAGAGACTGGATATCCGATAGGTATCAGCAAGTTATGTATGGGGGAGCATTGTCCTGAAAATGAAAAGTCACTAGTGGTGTGTGCCTCAGGGGTCTGTTTTAGGGCCATTGCTGTTTAACCTATATGTTAATGACATTGATGAAGATTTGAATGGGAATATTCAGTTGTTTGCAGATGATGCAAAGTTGGGACAAACTATGAAAAGTAGAAAAGATGTTGTGGCCCTACAATAAGACTTGAATAAATTGAGTTAAGCGGTATGGAAATGGGGTTGCGAGTTCAATGTTGCAAAATGTAAGGTTTTAAAATTTGGGAAACAAAGATGGAGTATAAAATTTATGCTTGGTTGGGATATACCATATTTACTCAAATATAACTCAATTTCACGTATATCTCACACCCCCTGATTTTACTTTATGATAAAAGAAATTTAAACATTTCACATGATAGTTCATACACACACAAAAAAGTTTAAAACTTTGAGAAATAGATAGTGAATGTTGTTATGGCAGTTTCAGATATTTTGGAATTTGGTTGAAGAGAATCAGCATTTTAACTCAACAGTCATTGGCTTGCCTTTGTCATTCAATCAAATGATCTTTTGTTAATACCACACCAATTATATGCAATGGAGGCAACCAGTAGATGAAATGTGAGAGCATTGACTTCTACTTGATCTTCCACGGGGAGGGATTAAGATTAAGAAAACATCATTAGAACTGTTATGCAACTAGATTTTGAGAGCTTGGGACATGATTTTGCCAGAAATAATTAATTTTGTTACAGAAGCATTATCGCAAAAGATTCAAATATATCGTGTGATGAAAGTGAGCAGCCGATCACGTAAATAACATTGAAAATTAAAATAAAATGATTTTGCCAGAAATAATTAATTTTGTTACAGAAGCATTATCGCAAAAGATTCAAATATATCGTGTGATGAAAGTGAGCAGCCGATCACATAAATAACATTGAAAATTAAAATAAAATAACATAAATAATATGAACAATTATAAATTATAATGAATACCGAGAATTTAATTATAAATGTCAATTTAGTTTTTTTTCTGAAAAACTCCAGTTTCTGAAAATCCTCACATATATCTTGCAACATGATTTTTTTTAACTTCAATTTTGGGGAAACAAAATGCCAGTTATATTCTAGTAAATATGGTATTATTGGAGGTGGAGGAAATAAGAGATCTTGGTGTGATAGTAGATAAGGATCTGAAATTTAAGGGACACATTGCCAAGATTGTGAGGACAACACAATTGTTATCCTCGCAATCTCCTTACTTCTATATGATAGGAGATTCTTGTTCCATTGTATAAGGCTTTGATTAGGTGACACATGGGCTACTGTGAACAGATTTGGTCATCTGGTTTTTCAAAAGACGAAGATATGTTGGAAAGGGTCCAGAGGTGACTGACAAGACAGTTTCTGAACTCTGGAATGTCGAATATGAAGAAAGGTTGAGAAGATGTAATTTACAGAGTCTAGTGGATAGAAGGAAGAGGAGTGATATGATAGAGACCTACAGGTAAGTGGTTGTTATAGGATCAGTGTTGGAGAAGTTTTACAGAAAAATGTGGGAGATCAGGGGAAAACCAGAGGTCATCCCTGGAATCTGTATAAAAAGGGTGTGAGCAGGGGACTGAGAAGTAAGTTTTCTGGATGCACCGTTGTGAATGATTGGAATGCCTTGCCTGAGAGTGTGGTGTGTGCAGAGAATTTGAGTGTGTTTAAGGTGCAGTATGATGAGTTGTATGTATGACAAAAGGACCTCCTAAATGAGTCTTTGACTCCATGGGGTCTTGGAATAATAATAGTGCTGATGTTTTGGCTCAAGAGGATTTGAATAAGATGAAAAGGTGGGCAAATGAATGAGGATCTCACTTTAATGCAATTAAATGTAAAGTTTTAAAATTAGGGATCCACAGATGGGAAGCTTCAAACTCATTTGGTGGAGTTAAACTGGAAGAAGTGGAGAAAAGGGATCTTGGGGTGATTGTGGATAGAAATTTGAAATTCAGAGAACCTATTGCAAAGGTTGTGAAGACATATCAGAAAAATGCTGCAATGTTACGGAGGACACTGACCATGAGAGTTAAAATTGTTGTGATCCCATTCTATTAAGCTTTGATCAGACCATATCTGGATTTCTGCGCTCAGTGGTCACTGGGATTTGAAGGGGCACGAAGTAACCTTGGAGAGGATGCAGAGATGGAAAACAAAATTTATATCAGGACTATACAATGATTGTGAGGATAAATTGAGAGTATTCGGAATTCAGAGTTTGGTGGATAGAAGACAAAGGGGAGCATACGATTAAGATTTTTAAGCTTTTCAAGGGTTATCATCATATTAACAGTGAGGAGATTTTTCATATGGTAAAAAAAAGGGGAAGGAGCAAGGACATGGTCCATCCCTTGAAGTTACAAAGGGAAGTGGTGAGTAAAAAAAGTAAGTTTTTTGTATGGAGAATGGGAGGAATATGGAATGCATTGCCTGAGAGAGTGGTGAAAGTGAAAACAGTAAACGAGTTTAAGGAGTGGTATAATAGACTTTGTATTGCCTAGTGTTGATCTTCCATGAAGTCACATGACTCCGTGGAGGTCAAGAAAATAATAATCATGCTATGATCAGGTCTAATACTCTTTGATCTTTGTCATATACTGCCTAAAGGAGTTTTCTTGCAACAGCTCAGTAAATTCAGCTTCATTCTTCTCAGGAAATTTTACTGCTACTCAATCAATGTTTGAAAATGAGATACTGTATGGGGGACAGTGTCGTTTTATGAAGGGTAGATCATGCCTCAGTAACTTGCTCAGGTTTTATAACACAGTGACGGCTGAACTGGATAAGGGTAATGGGTTTACAGCGATACTGCTGGACCTGGCTCAGGTCTTTGACAGGATACCACATGGAAATCTAATCCGTAAACTGCAACATATAGGAATGGATATAGGGTTGGTGAGACGAATAGGAGGGTGGTTGATGGAGAGATACCAGAGAGCAGTTTACTCAGGAGTAGAGTCCAAAAGACAGCCTGTGACTAGTGGTGTGCCACAGGGTTCTGTTCTTGGACCACTGCTGTTTAATTTGTTCATTAACGATATAGGGAAGGGTCTGAGAGGAACAGTTCATTTGTTCATTGTGATGCTAAGTTGGGTAGGGCAATAATGAATGCAGAAGATGTCAAAATTTTGCAGGATGATTTGGATAGATTGGAGGTATGGGCTAAGGAGAATGGATGTCAATTTAATGTGACAAAATGTAAGGTTATGCATTTTGGGGTGAAAAGATTAGCAGCAGATTAGCAAAAGTGGTTAAATCAGCTCATCAAATCACTTGGATGCTGAAGAATACTTCGACGAGCAGAGATAAGCAAGTTATTGTTCCTCTGTATCGAGCCTTGATAAGACCCCATCTTGATTACTGTGCTCAGATATGGTCACCTAGGTTTCTTCTTGATGGGGAGAAGGTTGAGAGGATCCAGAGGTGAGTGACCAAGATGATAGCAGGTCTATGGAATGAACCTTATGAAATCAGGTTGAAGATTTGTGGGTTGCAGAAATTGGTTGATAGGTGAAAGAGGGGAGATATGATGGAGACATTCAAATTGCTGAAAGGTTTCTATGGGATTAATTCAGAGGATATTTTTGAGAACAGGACTGGTGGTGGGAGGACTAGGGGACATCCATGGAAGCTGGGCAAGAGTGTGGTTAGTAAGGGTGTTAGAGCTGGGTTTTTTACTTTTAGAGTGATGAATGAGTGGAATAAGCTGCCAGAGTCTGTTGTGGGTGCTATGACAGTGAATGAGTTCAAGGCAAAGTATGATAGATACCGTGTGAATGTCGAATAGCTGTGATGGACATGATGTTTAGGGCCTCCCTCGATGAGTCTAAGGACTCCTTGGAGTTACCCGTAATAATAATAATAATAATAATATTTGGATAATTAAAGTTATCCATGGTGATTAATTGTCTAATACACATTAGGTATATTTGGTGATGTATTTCATAGGCATTAGAAGATGTCGCCTACTAGATATGTAGGCGACAACCCACCTCACTTATAAATGAAAAACTGTTATTAATACTGCAATAATAGCTTTCTATTTTATCAGACTCAAGTCATTTGATATCATTAGTATGATGTAACCTTCCTCTCCTATCTTGTCTATCCTTTCTAAACATACTGTATCATTTATATTTCACTTGATACTATTAGTATGTTTGATGTCTCACTAATGCCTACAATTCGAGGCACTGTACACTCACCAAGGCAACAAAACTCAATCCCTTTGTTCCTGATACTCCTGGCATTGATATACTAATATTAATTAGAAATATTATTTATCTGAAATATTAACTAGATATAAGTTATTTCCACACCTTTTGTATATTCCCCTCTACAGTCTGCATGATTCATCTAGATAACTTCCATATTCCTGTTCATATCTAATGCTTCACTTAGACAACCTTGCACATACTTAATAAGTCCAAATTAGATGAGCATACAATAATAGTTTAAAAAAAAAGTAATAATAATCATTAAAGGAGGGCTTAGGACGCATCCTAAAATGATGCCATATGTTTTTATTCAGGCTTCTTAACTACCCCTTTATTCCATACCCCCAGAGAAGTTCAGATCCCACTTCCTACACGTCATAAAAAAAATTACAATTTTGGCTTAAAAATTTCTAGACAATTTATTTAATTTTTGTATAAATCAACAACTGGATTTTATTTATATTCAGCAATTGTCTGATTCAAAATTCAAAATATCAGGATTCCAAACAAATTCTCAACATGTTACATGACTAAATTTTTTGTTTAAAAATATGTTAAGATGTAATTTTAATCTAAATTGCGTGCCTACTGCTAAGGTAAGGAGATGTGATATATATATATATATATATATATATATATATATATATATGCTATAACCAATGTCATTCATTCAAAATAATTTCTCCTTCCTTCTCCTTCTGAACACGTATTAAAAATAAATATCATAATAAATAATAAATATTAAAAATGAAGATACAGTACCAAAAAATAACATAGTACCATTAATATTCAAGAAAATGGAAGAATCACTCATTCTGGATGTTACTTAAAGCTTTCGGGGGGGGGGGCTGTAACCCATAGAGAGCGCATCCTGGGTGGCGGATAGGGGAGCCCACCATGTCTGTGTGTGTATGGTGAGGTGGTCCGAATATACTGAATAAGGACTCGTGGACCAACAGGGCCATAAGGGGCAATCATTTTGATTGTAAGGGAAGTGGTACTCCCATGGATCCCTAGCTGGATCTATCATCTTCTTCTTCTACTTTGAGGAAGAAGATCGACTTACTTTAATCTTTTCTATAAGGCCTTATCAGCCAACTCTTCTTATTTTATGACCCTTATGCTATTAGAGTACTCGAGGACCATGGGATCTTTTCATTTCTGGCCTTACAACTATGCCCTCTCTATAAACCTTTCTATAATCTAGACTTTTCCCTCTTCAATATACTCTACTCCTCCTATGGGTTTAAATATGAAAAAAGGCTAGTTCAGAAGCCTTAAGGTAGCAGCCCTACCCACTGAACTATTCCATTGTCAGGCTAGTCCCCTGACATGGAGAACATAATTCTACTTGTAAGCTGACAGAAAAAGATAATCAGATTGAATCTATGGAAAATGACCCTGGAATGGAAAAGGTAAAACAAAAATGGAAATGGCAAAATATAATACACATAGCAAACTGGAATGTAAGAGGAATAGCATATAAAGAAATAGAATCAGACCAACTATTAAATGAAAGAAATTTTAAAATAGCAGTAATCACTGAAACAAAAAAGAAATTAAAAGGAACTATGAGAACCAAAAATTTTAATGTGATATACAGTGGAGTTGACAGAGACCAAAGAGCACAAGCAGGAGTCATGATTTGGATTCATAACTCCTTTTCAAAACAGTTAAAACATTATAAATTATGTAATGAAAGAATAATAGAAGCTAGAATAAAAATAGATAGAGGCTATTTAACAATAATTGGTTTATATGCCCCAGAAGGAGGAAGAGAACAGGATAATATTGATATTTATAATCAGCTACAAAACATATAATAAAATAAATAAAAATGATTACGTAATTTTAGTAGGAGACTTAAATGCAAGAATTGGAAACACGAAAATTAATAATAATATAGGAATACATGGAGAACATACTCTAAACAGGAATGGTAAAAAATTGATTTACTTTGTAGTTTATAATAACCTAAAAATAATGAATTCCTTCTATAAACATAAAGACATACATAAATATACTTGGGCAGCAAGAGGATGAAAATCAATATTAGATTATTTTATATTAAATGAAAAGACATCAAAATTTTCACTAGATGTTAGAGTTCACAGAGGATATGAAATAAGCAGTGACCACTTCCTTGTTAAAACAAAATTAAGATTACCACCTAAATGGCTACAAGTAACAAGAACAGAAAGAAAATTTGAAACATTCATTTATAAAATTAGACTATTGAATGACACAAATGTACAATGGCTATATGAACAAAGAATTAACCAGTATCTAGATAAAATAAAACAAAATGAAGAAATAGAAATAGAATGGCTTAATATAAAAACGATACTAAATGCAGCAGCAAATGAAAGCTTAGGAAAGACCAAAAAATTCAATAAAAGAAAAAAACTGAAGATCTGGGATGATACAATCAAAGAAATAATCAAATAGAAAAAAAAAAAAGCATGCCTATCACAAACGGTTAAGCAGTAAAAGATTAGAAGATGAAATAGAATATAAAAGAATAAGAGCCATAGCTAAAAGAGAAGTCAGAAAAAGACAGAGAATCATGGAACAAATTTGTTTCTAATTTAGGACAAGATTTATATAAAATAAGACCCAATGTATATAAGATTTTGAAATACTTAAATGCAGATACCAAATAAAACATAATATTAAACACTGAATTGCAATTAGAAGAATTTCTAAATTACTACACAGAATTGTGGACAGACAAATATTTTTAAAAAGACAACTGGCAAACAATTAACAAAAACGAAAAGGAAATAACTAAAGAAGAATTAAAAATCAGCCTGAAAGAAACAAGAAACAGAAAATCACCTGGAGAAGATAAGCTAGGTTCAGAACTATATAAATACAAAGGAACAAGATTCAAAGAAAGACACTTTTTATTTTTAAATAAAATTTATTCAACTGGTATCCCCTTAGTAGAATGGAAAAAAAGCAATTGAGATTCCTATCTTTAAAAAAGGTAATAGAGATAACCCTAAAAACTATAGAGTATCAGTATACTAAATTCCTCTTACAAAATATATAGCAGAATCTTAAATAGCAAACTAATGAAATATTCCGAAAACTTTATTTTAGAAATACAGAATGGATTTAGAAAAGGACGATCATGTATAGACCCAGCCTTTTGCTTAAAATTAATAATAGAGAAAAGAAGAGAATACAATTTAGAAACACATATTGCATTTCCCAGATGAGTCTTTGACTCCATGAGGTCTTGGAGTAATAATAATAATATTTATTGACTTTGAAAAAGCATTTGACAAAGTTAAAAGAAACATATTATTTAACATATTAAAAGAAAGACAAATACCAAATAATATCCTAAAAGCTATCACAAGTATATATGAAACTAATAAAATACAAATAAGATTAAATCACAAGCTATCATATACGAGAGAGATAAACTAAGGGATTCGACAGGGATGTCCCCTCTCAGCAGCTCTTTTTAATATTTATTTAAAGGAAATAATAATAAAATGGAATAAAAATTTACATCAAAGAATTAAACTTTCTCCTACAGTGAACTTAAACACTCTCCTTTTTGGTGACGACCAAATAATAATTACAAATTCTGAAGATAACTTACAGAAAGCAATTTAGATCTAAATGAGATAGCCAAAGATTATGGTATGATAATTATTATTATTATTATTATTCAAGACTCCATGGAGTCAAAAGACTCATCATGGGAGGTCCTTCCTAAGAAACACAAAGTCTATCAAGACTCATCGAGGGGAGGTCCCCCCCCCCCTAAGAAACATATCAACAGAAAAATCAAAAACTATGGCCTTTAAAGGACAAGATCCAGCAAGAACTAAAGTAGTAATAGATAACAAGATCTTAGAACAAGTGAATTCATTTAACTACCTAGGATGTATGATTACATATGAAAATGAAAAAGATATAAATGTAAAAATTGCAAAATAATTAAAAATAACAAGTGTAATTAACTCCATATTTAAACCAAACCTAGTTCAAAAACAAACCAGACTAAAAGTATACAATACATTAGCCCTACCAGTCTTAATATATGAAAGCGAAATATGGACAATAAAACAAAAAGACAAACAAAGATTAATAACAGCAGAAATGAAGTTTATGAGAAAAACTGCAAAGTATACCCTATTTGATCACAAAAGAAACGAAGAAATTATGAACGAATTAAATCAAGAACCAGTAATAGAAAAAATTAAAAAATATAAACATAAATGGATGGAACACATTCAAAGAATGAAAACAGAAAGATTACCAAAACAAGCCTTAAAGTACAAGCCATTAGGAAAAAGAAAACCAGGAAGCCCTCTTAAACGATTCAATGATGACGTCTAAGGCCAGAACCGGCCATGCTAGGCCTAAATCCTTGATACGCATGATGATGACTTAAAACAGAATGGGAAATGACACTAGCAAAAAAAAGCACCTGAAACAAGTAGAGCAGGATAACTACACGGAGAAAGACCAGAATATAAGTGGATTAATGCAGTCCTGACAAATAATAGACCAACAGAAAGAAGTTCCCAAAAGGAAGGCAATTATAAAATATTAATTAGATAAACTATCATAATACTGTTATACCTCATGCAAGCATATATCAGAATACAATAAGTGTGATATCTAGAATGTGTGACAAGAGAGGACTGGTATATGTGGATGCTTGGAGCGCGTTTGAGGAAAGAGAGGAATTGTATGCAAGAGACTGCTTACATTTGAATGAGGAAGGACGTAGGCATCTGGAGAGATTGCTGTTCTGAACGAATCAGTGTGTCCTAGAGAGGATGATAGCAGGGGTGGCCTCTTGTGGGAATGGATACTTGGGAGAAGGGAGATGACATCGGGTAACACTGAGCTAAGTGGAGTCTAGAGGGGATAATGCTGGGTATAGAAACAATGGCATTTATATGATTTATACTAATTCCAGGAGTATCTGGAATAAGGGAGAGGAATTGGTGGCGCAGATAGCATCAGCCTGGCCAAAAGTTATTGGGATCACTGAGACGTGGTTGACAGAAGGGGTTATAATAACAGAAATAGAAGTCGCTGGTTACAAGCATTTTTGATCAGGACAGGAGGGGAAAGCATGGTGGTGGGGTACTGCTTATGATAAGTGATGACCTATGTCCTCTAAGGGCAGAGGCTTTGGAAGGAAGTGAGACAAATGATTTTGAGAGCATGTGGTGTGAGGTAGAGGTAGGCAAAACAGGATATTTAGTGGGGTGTTGCTACAGACCCAGGAGCACTGAGGATGAGGACCAGGAGATGTTTAGACAGTTAAGTTTGGCAAGTGCAAGAAGAATGATTGTTATGGGAGATTTTAACTACAGTAGTATAAATTGGAGAGAGGAAGATGCATGTGAAAATAGGGGAATGGAATTTCTAGAATTCTTGAGGGACAAATGTCTTAGGCAACATGTAACAGAGGAACAAGAGGTTCAAGAGTTTTGGATTTGGTTATAGCATAAGAAAAGCTGATAATAACTGAGATGACATCTCTCCCACCAGTTGGAGAGAGTAACCATATGGTTTTGACTTGGAAAATGAATAGACATGCAGGAGTATCAAAGAGACAGGAACATATCTGGATTTATAAAGCAGGTGATTATAATAGTCTTCGACGTCAACTTTGGGAAGTTTCATAGAGAGAGGAATTGGAAGACCGGGATATCATTAGTGTGTGGGAAATTGTTAAAGAATATTTGTTAGCAACAATAGTAAGTTGTATACCACAAGTGAAGAAGAGGACACAATTTAGAGTAAAGTGGATGACAAACAATATTAAACAGGAATTGCATGCAAAAAAGAGGCTATGGAAGAGATATAAGGAGACAGCTGAAGAGAAGATTATTATTATTATTATTCAGGACTCCTTGGAGTCAAAAGACTCATCGAGGGAGGTCCTTCCTAAGAACATAAAGTCTGTCAAGATGCATGAAGAATATAAGACACAGGCCAGAAGAGTGACTAATGTGGTAAGGAAAGCGAAACTGGAATATGAGAGGAGATTGGCCCTAAGATCCAAAGAAAATCCTAGGGAATTTTTTAGCCATGTGGCCAGCGGGAGGAGAAATGACTGTGGAAGAATGATATTGTGGGATAAAAATGGGAACAGAGTGACTGATGCAGAGGACATAGCGGAATTGTTCAATGAACACTTTATTGGAGTATTTCATCCTAGAGGAGTCAGTTTTAATGCTAGAGGGATAGGGCAGGTTCGAGGTTTAGAGGTACAGGAGGAGAGTGCGTTTCAGATACTGAGTACTCTGGATGACAGTAAAGCTTTGGGACTGGATGGTATTTCACCACGAGTTTTGAGAGAATGTGCTAGGGAACTGACAGTGCCTTTAATCTGGCTTTTCAATGAAAGTCTGGCTGTGGGAAAGGTGCCCAGGGAATGGAAGGAAGGTAAGATAGTGCCATTGCATAAGGGAGGTAACAGACTGGAAGTGTCTAATTATAGGCCAGTTTTTGTGTCATCAGTAGTTGTTAAGATCTTGGAGAAAGTAGTGAGGGACCGTATACAGCATTGGGCAGATGAGGGTAATGTTATATGTTAGAGTCAACATGGATTTGTGAAAGGGCACTCTTGTTTTAGCAATATGCTAGCCTTTTATAATAAAGTTACAAGAACATTAGATCAGGGAAAGGCATATACTGCAATTTTCTTGGACTTAGCGAAGGCATTTGACAGGGTGCCCCATGATAAGCTGATATTTAAGTTGCAGCACATGGGTCTGGATGTCAGATTGGTCAAATGGATTCAGGATTGGCTGTCTGATAGGTATCAGAGAGTTGTGTATGGTGGAGCAGTTTCAAGGAGGCAGAGGGTTACAAGTTGGGTCCCAGAGGGCTCAGTACTAGGACCTATAGTGTTTAACCTTTATATCAATGACATTGCCAGTGGATTGAAAGGGGATATTCAGTTGTTTACGGATGATGCGAAGCTGGGAAGGATTATTAGTAATAGTGCAGATGTGGCAGCCCTGCAAGAGGATTTGAATGAGCTATATATATGGTTAAATGAATGGGGATCTCAATTTAATGCAGCAAAATGTAAGGTCTTGAAGTTTGGGAAACATCGAAAGGATGCTGCATACTCTATGGAAGGAGTTATACTGGAGGACGTAGGGGAGACAAGAGTTCTGGGGGTTGATGATTGATAGAAACCTGAAATTTAAGGGACATATTGCAAAGGTGGTGAAGGTAACACAGAGGATTGCTGCAATTATGAGAAGGACACTGACATGCAGAGATAAAAGGGTTATCATTCCGTTGTATAAGTCTCTGATCAGACCAAACTTAGACTATTGTTCACAGATTTGGTTCCCAGGATTTGAAGGGGATAAATTAACTGTGGAAAGGATACAAAGACAGATGACAAAGACGGTTTCAGGACTGTACAAGGATAGTTATGAGTATCGGCTGAGGGAATGTGGACTGCAGAGTTTGGTGGATAGAAGAAGGAGAGGTGATATGATTGAGACTTTTAAACTGTTGAGAGGTGGTTACGCGGTTGACACTGGGAAGTTCTTTAGCTTGGTTGAACAGCGGGAAGCAGTGATGACAAGAGGCCATCCCTGGAAGTTACAAAATTACACTGTGAGGAGGAGGGTGAGGGTTGGTTTCTTTGCATGGAGGGTGGTTGAGCCGTGGAATGCATTGCCTGATGGAGTGGTGAGAGCAAGAATGGTCAATGAGTTTAAGGAGTGGTATGATAGACTTTGTGTTTCTTAGGGGGGACCTCCACTCGATGAGTCTTGACAGATTTTATGTTCTTAGGAAGGACCTCCCACGATGCGTCTTTTGACTCTATGGAGGCCTGAATAATAATAATAATAATCTAAAAACTTAGTAGCTGCTTCATTACCATAACAATAAGTCACTATCATTCTAGACATATCTTCTGTTCTCCACCTAATCAGTGTCGTACTCCCCCTGCCCCATGTCTCTTGTAGAATGTGAGATAATTTAAGAATGATCCCTAAGTAGAAATATAAGATATATATATATATATTAGATAACTTTAAAATAGAATTATACTTACCAATTGTAAAACAAGCATATGGAACTCTATTCCCATGTAGCCACTGTTTTTCCATTATACAACAATACAATGACCATAGCTTTTCTCTAATTTATGTAATGTCACTGGCAAATAAGTATATCAGAAATCTAGAGGGGGGAAAATGTAACACTGTTAATATTATTTAGCATCTCCATTTATATATGACTCATTGCAGGTACCTAATAATAAATGTATTATTATTATCATCATCAACAGACCTCTATTGAATCAAGACTCATTGAAGGAGGTTACAATCTCATCTCACATGCATAGCTCATCATACCATCATATCTTGACTTAAATGTATTCACTGTTTCTGCACTCACCATGCTCTCAGGCAATGCATTCCAAGCACCCATCACTCTCCATGCAAAAAAAATTTCCTCCTCATCTCTTCCTGCTCACACTCTTCTTATATAGCTTCACAGATGGCTTCCCACTCTCCCTCATCTCCAGATATTCTATGAAAAATCTAATCTGCATTAATTTGGTAATTATCCCTTACCAATTTATACGTCGTGATCATGTCTCCCTTCTTCCTTCTGTCCACTAGGCTCTGCAATTTCATACTCTCAATCTGTCTTTTATATGCAACATTTCAGAGATCAGAAATGGTGAATCGTCTCTGAGCCCTCTCCAACAACTCAACCAGGCAACCAAATCTATGCACAATAATCCACATGTAGCATAATTAAAGCTTTGTACAATGGAATCATAACATCCTTACTTCTGCATACCAATGTTCTCTGTAACATTACCATAATCCACTATGTTGTCCTCACAATTTTAGTAAAATGTCCTTGAAATTTCAAGGCCCTATCCACCACTATCCCCATGTCTTTCATCTCCTCCACCTCCTTTAACGTATCCCTGCCAATCCTATACTCTTCTTTACTTCCCAAACCTTACACTTTACTAAACTGACATCCCCACACACTCACCAAAATAAACCAAGAGGACCTAAATAAACTGTCATTCAAACAGTTTATTTAGATCCTTTTGCAAAGCTACATCTGCTCCACTTCTCATAACTCTCCCCAACTTAGCATCATCTGCAAACAACTGTATATTACTATTTAAGCCCTTTCTAATGTCATTTACATACAAATTAAACAACAATGGCCCCAAAACAGACTCCCCTGGTGAACACCACTAGTAACTTTCCTCTTTTGGGATATCACTCCCCCATATACACCTGCTGATACTTATCAGACAGCCAATGTTCAATCCAATGCACTAACCACTCACCAACCCAGTCTGTTCTATTGCAAATTCTAAATATACTACTTGTATATGCATCCCCCCCCTCGTCCAATGTATTCATCATTTTGTTATAATAAGCAAGTAGATTACTAAAACATGATCTTCCTGATCTTTCTTTGGCAAATCAATGCTCTCCATTAAAGACAATTCTACTGCTGTCAACCCAGATCTGAATCCTTGTGCTCACTAGCTTCTCCAATGCCTTAACCACAACTCCAGATAAGCTATAATTGGTCTATAATTAGCCTATAATTCGAAGTCTAAGTCTTTTCATCCCTTTATGAAGCAGAACAATTTTGCCCTCTTTCTGCTCTTTGGAACTTGGGCCAACTCATATTAAAAAAAGTAAGTTGGTAACTCCCTTAATATTCCCTCAAGACAAGTCCCATGCCCTTGTTGACACAAGTTTACTCAATTCCTCATATACCTCCTGCTCACCATCAGTGGTTCTTCCCCTATTCCCACTGCTCTCATGTTCTGCATTATATTACAATCAGAAGAATAGAATACTTTAATGAACTGCTCATTAAAGACTTCTACCATACTCTTCTCAGTGTTTATCATTCTTCCATTATCACTGACCAAACATCATCCTCCCATCATTATTCTTCCTTCTACTGGCCATGTATCGAAAAAAAAACTCCCTAGGATTTCTTTTCATTTCATTTGCTAACTGCTGCTCATACTGCACTTTTGCTACCCTGACAAAGCAAGTCACCTTCCATATTTGCACTCTGTATCCCTCATGTAACTGATTATTGCCACTCACCTTACGTCACCTCCATAATGGCTTTCACTTCCAGATTGCATGCTTCATTTCTTTATTCATCATTTTACACCTACCTTATTTAATCTCCTAACTTTTGGAATACACCTCTGCCAGATACTTCCAGAATGGAGAACAAGCAGCATTGATTTCCTTCTCATTCAATTCCTCATTCCATGATATCACTGCAAGCTGCATATGACACTTTCTCGCAAAAGTGTCCTGATATGGCTTGCTACTACTTAAGTAGTGATCACATCACTACTAAGTGATCACTTTATGGTCACTTTCACCAATAGGAGGAAGATGTGATACTTCATTTATAACAAGGTCTTCTGATGAGATAATCAAACTGATCCACATGTAGCCTCTGTTACATACTGCTTAAGATAGTTATTCCTCAAATAGTCTAGAAATTCATTCGTTTTGGTTTCTGTCTGTCTGTTAACCGTGCAAATTTCTCTCTCTCTCTCTCGAAAAGGTTTGCTGTTTTGCAAGAAAGCAAACACTGATTTCCAGAAGGAGAAATATACCTGTATGAAACTAGCTGACTCATGTTCAAATGAAATGCCTTTAGGAAGGTTTCTCACATCAGGACATGATTTGAACACTGATCTTTTCCAACTAAAGGGTACATGTCATGTTGTCTTTCTAACCATGAAGATGCTATAAATCAGTGTTAAATCAAGAGAATGGAGTAGAGTAATCACCTCTTCCTTCAAAAATCTGAGAAAAATAATATTATGAATTTTCAGTTAAATGTTAACAAAAAGAAACTTATATTTGTTTTTTTTTTTTGGATTATAATACAAATTCAAAATACAAAATAAATATTACTAGAATACTTTGGATTTTTACTCTGTAGCAGCACAGATATCATACTGCAAAACCAAATGTGTGGAGAGTGAGGAGGGAAGGGATATCTGAAAGTTGAGTGGTCCAATGAGTAGGTCCTCTGCAAGAAACCCAACAAGATCAATGTAAGGTCTTGAGGCAGAGGTGTAGATCTTTTTGCCATTCTAACCACTGGACAGGGATATTTGATATTTCTTATTTCTTCTTCTTATTATTATTATTATTCAGGCCTTCATGGAGTCAAAAGATTCATCGTGGGAGGTTCTTCCTAAGAACAAAGTCTGTCAAGACTCATCGAGGGGAGGTCCCCCCCTAAGAAACACAAAGTCTATCATACCACTCCTTAAACTCATTGACCGTTCTCGCTCTCACCACTCCATCAGGCAATGTATTCCACAGGTCAACCACCCTCCACGCAAAGAAACTACTCCTCATGCTCTTGCTCACAGTTTCCTTTCATAACTTCCAGGGATGGCTTCTTGTCATCACTCCTTTCCACTGTTCAACCAAGCGAAAGAACACCCGAGAGTCAACCCCGTAATCACCTCACAACAGTTTAAGTCTCAATCATATCACCTCTCCTTCTTCTATCAACCAAACTCTGCAGTCCACATTCCCTCGGCCGATCATCATAACTATTCTTGTACAGTCCGGAAACCGTCTTTGTATCCTTTCCACAGTTAATTTATCCCTTTCAAATCCTGGGGACTAAATCTGAGAACAATAATCTAAGTGTGGTCTGATCAGAGACTTATACAACAAAATGATAACCCTTTTATCTCTGCAGGTCAGTGTCCTTTTCATAATTGGTGAATGTAGAAAGTGTGAATGATAGTATAAATGGTTTATCAGAGAATAAAAAAGATGAGATAGATGCATTGAGTGAGATCGCGTTGTTGAATAGTGCGATAGAAAGAGCAAAACAGCAGCTAGAGTGCATGAACAAAAGTAGACTGAATGAACCAACCAATAATAAAAGGTATGACAGGAAAAATAGATGTATGAATGTGAACATGAACAAAATGAAGGATAGATTGCTGTATGGAGACTCGTTAGTACGAGGTGTGTTAGAAGAGGATTTGACAAAATCGTACCAACCTGGTGCGACCATAAAGGACGTAACTGTGTCTATTAGAGAGCAAAAGGAAAGGGTGAAAGAAATGATTGTTGTGGCAGGTACGAATGATTTGAAAGGAGATAAAATGGAAATGATAGAAGACCTGAATGAATTGTTTGAGGTAGCAAAAGAAAAGAGTGAGAGAGTTAGAATGATTAGTCTTTTGCCACGGTATGACAGTGAAATGTTTAAAAGGAGGGCTATAATTGCAAATGACTTTATGCGTGGGTTATGTATGACGAGTGGTGTGGAATTTGTGGATGTGTGGAGTGAGTTTGATGGGCGAAAGGATCTATATAAGATGGATGGCTTGCATTTGAATGGTTACGGTGTAAGAAGACTTGAGAAAGTGTTGCTGAATGTAGTGGATGTGCAAATTCAGGGAAACTAGATTTGTTAGGGTGGGGGAGTAGAGATACAGTCCTTATGGAGGCAGTTGAATGTAAGAATGAATATAATATGCCAGAGCAAATAAGGACAACAAATCTGAGTGGGATAGTTAATATAAGGCATCAAGGTAGGGTTGGGGCTAATGGGGGTCTTAAATTCATGTACACTAATGCTAGGAGTATTAGGAACAAGAAGGAAGAGTTTTTGGCCATGGTTGGCACTTCCAGACCACAGGTTATAGGTATTAGTGAAACATGGCTGACTGTAGATGATATAACTAGTGGGATTGAATGTGATGGGTATAGTGTGTTCAGGAATGACAGAGAGAATAAAATGGGGGGAGGAGTATTGTTGATGATAGCTGATGAGCTACAGCCAAGGAGAATAGAAGTTGAATTGCAGGATAGAGAAAAGAGCACATTTGAGGCCATTTGGTGTGAGATTGTGGCTAGCAGAACTAAATATACCATTGGGTGCTGCTATAGACCAGGTGATGGAAAAGATGGTGGTGACAGTATGCACAAGGAAATAGAAGAAATGGGTGGAAGGAGGGTGATTATTATGGGAGATTTCAACTATGGTCGCATTGATTGGAGTGAGGAGAGGACACACGGGAGGAAGGAACTGGATTTTATGCGGTTATTAAGGGATAACTATCTGCGACAGCATGTAATGGAAAATACTAGGGGTCAGAGAGTGCTTGACCTAGTAATTACATCTGAGGATTTGGCTGTAACAAATATGACCACATTGCCACCAATCGGTGAGAGTGATCATAGGGTCTTAACTTGGGAGGTGGCTAAAGGTGTAGAATTTTCAATTAAGACAGGGTACATGTGGAATTATCGGGCTGGAAAGTATGACAAGCTTAGGAGTTTGATTGGTTCAGTGCCATGGCATGTACAACTGCAAGGACTAGAAGTTGATAGTGCACGGGAGGTAGTTAAGAAGTGCTTGCATGAAGCAATGGCTGACTGTATACCTAGAGTCCGAATAATAAATCAAGTAGGGGTTAAATGGATGAATAACACCATTAAGCTTGAGTTGCAAAAAAAGAAACAACTAAGGAGGGAATTTAAGGAGAAGGGTGACCGGCAGGCACATGAACAGTATAAAGCGCAGGCCAGAAGAGTGACGAGTGTGGTAAGAAAAGCAAAAAAGGATTACGAAAGAACATTGGCCATGCAGGCTAAAGAGAATCCTAAACAGTTTTTTAGATATGTAGCAAGTAAAAGGAAAAATGTATATGGCAGATTGATTTTAAAGAATGCCGATGGTAGGAAGGAAACTGAATCAGTTGAGATAGTTGAGTTACTGAGTGAGCACTTTGCAAAAGTATATCATCCAGGTGGTGACATTGCAGAAAAGAATAAACCAGTAGATTATACGGGAATTGTGGTTAATGAAGTGGAGGTGAGTAGTCTATTGCATAACCTCAATGTCAATACATCTGTGGGATTGGATGGTATACCAGCTCGTGTTGTACGAGAAGCAGCTAAAGAATTGTCAGTACCCTTGACCATTTTGTTTAATTTGAGTCTCGGGTCTGGGTTAGTCCCGAGCAGGTGGAAAGAGGGGAAAATAGTTCCACTGCATAAAGGTGGTTCCAAGACTGCTGTTGTAAATTACCGACCGATTAGCATATCAGGAATCATTGTCAAGGTCTTAGAGAAAATAGTCAAGAGGAAAATACAAGATTGGATGGAAGAAAATGGTATACTGTATCGGGGACAGCATGGTTTTGTGAAGGGTAGGTCATGCCTCAGTAACTTGCTCACGTATTATAACACAGTGACGGCTGAACTGGATAAGGGTAATGGGTTTACGGTGGTTCTACTGGACCTTGCCAAGGCCTTTGACAGGATTCCACATGGAATTCTAATCAGTAAATTGCAGCATATGGGAATGGACATAGGGTTGGTGAGATGGATAGGAGGATGGTTGACGGAGAGATATCAGAGAGTGGTTTACTCGGGAGTAGAGTCCACAAGACGGCCTGTGACTAGTGGTGTGCCACAAGGATCTGTTCTTAGACCACTGCTGTTTAATTTGTTCATAAATGATATAGGAAATGATCTGAGAGGAACAGTTCATTTGTTTGCGGATGATGCGAAGTTGGGTAGGGCAATAGTGAATGCAGATGACGTCAAAATTTTGCAGGATGATTTGGATAGATTGGAGGTCTGGGCTAAGGAGAATGGATGTCAGTTTAATGTGGCAAAATGTAAGGTTATGCACTTTGGGGTGAAAAGATTGGCGGCACTTTACTGCATTGGTGGAACCCTGCTCCAGGAAATTGATGAGGCACGAGATTTAGGAGTGTTGGTAGATAAGGAATTGAAATTTAAAGGACACATTGCAAAAGTGACCAAAACAGCTCATCAAATCACTTGGTTGCTGAAGAATACGTTGACAAGCAGAGACAAGCAGGTTATTGTTCCTCTCTATCGAGCCTTGATAAGACCCCATCTAGACTACTGTGCTCAGATTTGGTCACCTAGGTTTCTTCTTGATAGGGAGGAGGTGGAGAGGATCCAGAGGCGAGTGACCAAGATGATAGCAGGTCTGTGGAATGAACCGTATGAGAACAGGTTGAGGATTTGTGGGTTGCAAAAATTGGTTGATAGGCGGAGGAGGGGAGATATGATTGAGACATTCAAATTACTGAAGGGTTTCTATAAAATTAATTCAGAAGATATTTTTGAGAACAGGGCTGGTTGTGGGAGGACTAGGGGACATCTATGGAAACTGGGCAAAAGTGTGGTTAGTAAAGGTGTTAGAGCTGGGTTCTTTACTTTTAGAGTAGTGAATGAGTGGAATGCGCTCCCTGAGTCTGTGGTGGATGCTGTGACAGTGAATGAGTTTAAGGCGAGGTATGATAGATACTGTATGAATGTCAAATAGTTGTGATGAATATGATTTGGGGCCTCCCTCGATGAGTTTAATGACTCCCTGGAGTTGCCCGTAATAATAGTAATAATAATAATAATTGCAGCAATCCACTGTGCTACCTTCACCACCTTTGCAACATGTCCCCTAAATTTCAGGTTTCTATCAATCATCAACCTCAGATCTCTTGTCTCCCCTACTTCCTCCAGTATAACTCCTCCCATAGAGTATGCAGCATCCCATTCGATGTTTCCCAAACCTCAAGACCTTGCATTTTGCTGCATTAAACCGAGACCCCCATTCATTTGCCCATCCATCTAGCTTATTCAAATCCTCTTGCAGGGCCACCACATCTGCACTATTACTAATTATCCTTCCCAGCTTTGCATCATCCGCAAACAACTGAATATCCCCTTGCAATCCACTGGCAATGTCATTGATATAAAGGTTAAACAATATAGGTCCTAGTACTGAACCCTGTGGAGCCCCACTTGTAACCGTCTGCCTCCCTGAAACTGCTCCACCATACACAACTCTCTCTGATACCTATCGAACAGCCAATCCTGAATCCAGTTGACCAATCAGACATCCAGACCCATGTGCCGCAACATAAATATCAGCTTATCATGTGGCATCCTTTCAAATGCTTTGCTAAGTCTAAGAAAATGCCCAATGCTGTATACGGTCCCTCACTACTTTCTTCAAGATCTTAACTACTACTGATGACACAAAAACTGGCCTATAATTAGACACTTCCAGTCTGTTACCTCCCTTATGCAATGGCACTATCTTACCTTCCTTCCATTCCCTGGGCACCTTTCCCACAGCCAGACTTTCATTGAAAAGCCAGATTAAAGGCACTGTCAGTTCCCTAGCACATTCTCTCAAAACTCGTGGTGAAATACCATCCAGTCCCAAAGCTTTACTGTCATCCAGAGTACTCAGTATCTGAAACACACTCTCCTCCTGTACCTCTAAACCTCGAACCTGCCCTATCCCTCTAGCATTAAAACTGACTCCTCTAGGATGAAATACTCCAATAAAGTGTTCATTGAACAATTCCGCTATGTCCTCTGCATCAGTCACTCTGTTCCCATTTTTATCCCACAATATCATTCTTCCACAGTCATTTCTCCTCCTGCTGGCCACATGGCTAAAAAATTCCCTAGGATTTTCTTTGGATCTTAGGGCCAATCTCCTCTCATATTCCAGTTTCGCTTTCCTTACCACACTAGTCACTCTTCTGGCCTGTGTCTTATATTCTTCATGCATCTTCTCTTCACCCGTCTCCTTATATCTCTTCCACAGCCTCTTTTTCGCATGCAATTCCGGTTTAATATTGTTTATCATCCACTTTACTCCAAATTGTGTCCTCTTCTTCACTCGTGGTATACAACTTACCATTGCTGCTAACAAATATTCTTTCACAATTTCCCATGCACTAATGATATCCCGGCCTTCCGATTCCTCCCTCCATGAAACTTCCCGAAGTTGACCTACAAATTATCTGTCCCTTTCACTTCCTTACATCCCTCTCAATCATAAAGACTACAGTAATGTAATCAGTATTCCCTATATCTGGAACACTTTTAAAAGTCTGTATATTGTATTTCTTGTGAAATACATCAAGGAAAAGAAATAAAATAGCCAGAACATTAAAGAAATATAATCTCTGCATTGCTTTCAAACCTCATTTTAAGCTGGCTTCCCTTCTCCAGTCTCCTAGGGATTCACTTCCTCCCCTCTCTGTTCCAGGTGTTTACAAGGTTCCTTGTTCTTGCAATTTTTTATTTTTATTTTTATGTTGGGCCCATACATGAGAGGTTGGTTGATCAACCTATAGTATGTTAGTACTGTATATGGGTAGTGGGTTGCGAAAGGAGAAACTTGTTTACATTTGATTTAAAATTCTGTATGTTGTATTCCTTGGGAAATACATCAATGGGAAGGCTGTTCCACAGTACCGCAGTAGCAGGGATGAAGGAGGAGGCAAAGAAACTTCTGTGGGTTTCGAGGTATGCTGTTGAAGGATGTTTGGCGGCAGCTGTATGTGTTCCAATGGGCTTAGTACTGAGTGAGGCAATTATTGATGCAGCATTCAATAACTGAGCAGATTTGTGATTTGTATAAGGTTAACAGCTGTTTAGGGGTGAAGTAATGTTTTGAGTGAAAGAGAAATCCTAGTTTTTTGGAAGCTGAGGATGCAATGGTTGTGATGTATTTATGCCAGGAGAGGCCTGATGTCAGGATAATTCCAAGAGAAATCTCATCTTGTCTGGAAATTTAAGTGTTATAAAAAATAATACTGAAGGAAATTGGTTTTTTTCTTTGTGAGAAATAAGACAGAACTGGGTTTTACTAGCATTGAAGTTGACAAGGTTATCTGAGCCCTATAGGAGGATGGCTTGGAGGCAATGGTGGTTGATGTTCTGTAGGTTGAAGTGAGTTGTGTAAAGTAAGGTTTGTCAAATGAAACGAAGGAGTACAATGTGCTGTCATCTGCAAAAACTATGTATTGGGTTGGAGATCATTGATATACAGAAGGAAGAGGGTTGGTGAGAGAACAGAACCTTGTGGGAACCCCAGCATTAGTTGGATGGTGAGAGGATAGGGAACCATCTACCATCATACATCTGGTGTGCATCCAGACAGAAAGCTGGCAATCCAACTGCAGAAGTCCTGAGACAGTCCAAATGATAGGAATTTGCTTAGTAAGCTTTTGTGCCAAACCCAGTCAAAAGCTTTCAAGATATCAAGTGCAACCATTTGAGATTGGCCAAATTTCTCCATGGCATCTGTTCAGAGATGGGTGATATATGAGAGTAGATCTCTTGTTTATCAGCAGCAATGGTGGTTGCTTATTAGCCTTGTGCTTTCAAGGTAGTGTAGGAATTGAGAACCGATGGTTTTCTCCATCACTTTAGATAGGAACCGAGGTGAGTAAGATAGGGTGGTAGTTAGATGACAGTGATTTGTCATCTAACTACCACCCTTTTTAAGGAATGGGTTGAATATAGGTCAATTTCCAGGCTTTGGGATATATAAATGGAGTAAGAGAGTATGCACAGGTGTCATAGGATAGGAGTCAGTTCTGGTGCACAGACCTTCAGGACAATTGGAGGAATGCCATCAGGGCCAGGAGACTTTTTTTGTGTCTAATTTAGACAATAGGTTTCTGATCTTTTTTCTATCAAAAGGATATAGGGGCATTGTATGTTGGGCAGTTGGAATGACTGGGAGGGGAGAGCATTTGCCATTGGAGACAAAGACTGAAGCAGGAGATTAGCTTTTTCTGTGCATGATGATGTAGTAGAGCCATTTAGATATGATAGGGTTGGGAATAGTGTAGGGCAAAAGTTATGACCAATTGCTCTGGCAAGAGACAAAAAGGCACAGCTGCCATTTGGGCAGGCCGCAAGTTTCCTGCTTTTTGCCCGTTCAAATTCTGTTTTTGAAGGATTGATAGTTTTATTGCATCTGTTTCAGGCATCCGTATAAGCATTGAAGGTGGATGGAGTTCTTGATTTGAGCCAGTTGTGGTATGCTTGATTTTTTCATTTGTACAGCCTTGGCATATCTTTTGGAGATCCAGGGTTTAGATAGGGACAGCAATTCACAGAAGTGTGGCATTTCCATGCCAGTGAGGATTCCTTTGGTGATCCGTTCAGTGCATATGTTTGGATTGGAAGACTGGAAACAAGTCCAACCATGGGAATGAAGCATAGTAATCTTGGAGGCTGTCCCACTTGGCATTGTTATAATGCCAAGCTACTCTTGTGTGGAAGTCACCATGCAAGCATTGCATGGGGGAAGATGACCACTAAATTGTGGTCAGAATTACCCAGGGGACTCACTACATTCACTGTGTATTTATTATTATTATTATTATTCAGGCCTCCATGGAGTCAAAAGACTCATTGCGGGAGGTCCTTTCTAAGAAACACAAGTCTATCAAGACTCATCGAGGGAGGTCCCTCCTAGGAAACACAAAGTCTATCATATCACTCCTTAAATGCATTGACTATTCATGCTTTCACCACTCCATCAGGCAATGCATTCAAGGGTCATTGGTAAGGAAGCGATCTAGGGTATTTGGGGAGTAGTTCGGATTATCTCCTATTCTGGTTGGCATGTGAACAATTTGTGTAAGGTTGTTCTAATCATATTATTATTAATAATAATACCAGACCTCTATGGAGTCAAAAGACTCATTGCAGGAGGCAAATACTGTTACACACAAAGCCCATCAAGCCATGCTTTAAACTCACAAACTATTTTCTCTGCAAAGAACCTGCTCTTTATGCCCCTGCTCACACCCTCCTTATGCAGCTTTCAGGTATGTCCCACTTGTTCTACCCTGTTCTTCCATTCTATGACAAATTTCTTCCACATTAACATGGCAAGAACACTTTACCAACTTAAATATCTCAATCATATACTCTCTCTTCCTCTTATTCACAAGGCTTTGAGAAGTGATTAGGAGGAGGAGGAGAGAAAAGCAGTCCCTCAATCTATTCTCATATCCCACATCCTAAAGACCAGTTACGACCTTAGTTTTCTCTGGACTCTTTCCAATTTATTACATTTATTCTTAAGCCTCTGGTCCAACATCTAAAACTAGCCAACAGCACTCACAGAGGGTACCCCTCATAAGACTTTAGTCTTTATATAGTTTAATTTCATTTCTTTCACTTACTGTTTCTTGTGTTTTTGTGTGTGTTATTACAATTTTAACATTGTATTCCTGAAGAAGCCTCTGTGACACGAAATAATGAAATGATTAAGCCTGCTGTTTAATTAATTCTTTGTGTTGTAGTTATTTCATTAAATAAATTATGAGAGAAGATGATTTTCTTCACCGAGTATGAGACCACTACCCTGCTTACTGGAGAATTCATTTTATTCTATTTTTCTAACTTTGTAATGAAATCATATTATTTAAATATGCCATATCTTCTTTCAAACTTTCAAAGGACATTAGTGCTATATACCAGGTGTGGCCAGTTTTTGCATCAAGAGCCATAGTTACCTACCAGAAATTGTTAAGAGCCACAAATTTACTTTTTGTTAATCGTTAAGAGCCACTAATTTACTTTTTGGAACATTTTTAAGGGCAACATCAAAAGCTTCCTTAATATCAACGCCACGAGTACTATCTTTTAATGCTATTAAATCTAATAATTCTTCTCGTGTCACTCCGTCCTCAAGAACGAAACGAATAAAAATTGCTAATTGTGGTTGGTCTGTAATGTCAGTTGATTCTTTTGTATCTTTTAATGTATCTTTTTAAATTTTCTGATGAGGTAATATAAATATAACTACATTGCCAAACAGCAATGTATTTAATTGAAAAATTAAATTAAAAACAATAGAAAATTAAGAAAAATTATAAATTTTTTTATTTGTTAGTTGAGCCGCAATAAAACTTAGAACAGCCACATGCGGCTCGCGAGCTGCAGTTTGGTCACTGTGGCTATATACTATGGCCATACAACAAGGCAAAAAGAGACCAAAGTCCCAGTAATATTCTATACTATTCAGCAGGGAAATCCAGGTTATTCACTGGCTAGCTCACTACACCACCAATATGTCCTGCAAAGAAAGTATCTAGAAATAGGGAAGAGAGAGAGATTTAGCAATTCCATACAACTTTGCTGACAACATTAACCTTTAAAGGATTTCTGGAAATACATTTTGGAAAATTATGGAGACAACTACCGTGTTTGGGTAAAACTTTAGGTTAATATAAACCGTATATAGTATATATGCTCCAGAAGATGACCTTGATATAAAGGTCAAAACGTCGAATTTGGATTTTGTTTTATATTAAACTAAAGTTTTACTCGAACACGGTAGTTGTCTCCATAATTTTCCAAAATGTATTCGGATCACCGTATAAGCATAAAAGAGAGGATTTCTGGAAATAAATTTTAGCATGGTGTGGTATTCTGCTTGATGTACAGGCAACATCTTGTTTTTTAAGCATAGCAGTCAATTTTCTCATGATGATGAGTAGTGGGTGGTCATCAAACCCACAACCTATACATTGATAGCGATTAAACTAATTCATCTCCTCTTGGACTACAAGGTCAGGCTTCCTGAATCCAATGTTAGTCCGATGGTGGGTTCTACTGCTGTTATCCAACCTCTGTTCTTTGACATACTCTCTGTCATCTGTATCACTGCATTGCATCATCTGACATATACACCATGTTCTGCGAATGTCATAAAAACATTTTGTACAACATAAACCAAAGTTTCTATTCTATGACAACCTTCCTGCTGTTCTTGTCATCACTTCTTCCCCAAACTGTACAAGCTGAAGTTGAATAAAGAGAGACTCAAGTTATATTAGTAAAGAATGAACAGAGTTGTATGAAAGGAGAGAAGGTTAGCACTCCCCTTGATAAGGACGGACCAGCCTCTGGGCCAAATACATATAAGGTTAAGCACTGCTGCTTACTTCGCAGCACTTAACCAATTTTTTGTGATGACAATGGGCCATCCCTGGAAGTTACGAAAGGAAGCTGTGAGCAAGAGGATGAGGAGTGGTTTCTTTGCATGGAGGGTGGTTGAACGGCAGAATGCATTGCCTGATAGAGTGGTGAGAGCGAGAACGGTCAACGAGTCTTGATAGACTTGTGTTTCCTAGGAAGGCCCTCCCGTGATGAGTTTTTTGACTCCATGGAGGCCTGAATAATAACAATAATGTCACTAACATTTCCCCAATAATAATAATTGTTGAAAGTTTATTTTTCACTTGGTTAGACTATAATAAACAAAATAATAATAATAATGTCACTAACATTTCCCCAATAATAATAATTGTTGAAAGTTTATTTTTCACTTGGTTAGACTATAATAAATTTAGTTTAATCCTTTATCCAAGTGTGAGCAAACAAAGTGGGGTAAGGTGGTACAACACCAGGCAACTCGTTGCAAAGGTGGAGCAAGCTAACATCACTCCTATCTCAGTATCTCCCATAATGCAAAACACATCACCTTGTGGATATGTATAATGTTATGCATTAAGGGAAGGGCCACTACCCCGACTAGTTTCGACCTTTATTGAGGTCTCTTCAGTGGGAGCCAGGCCCAAGTGGAGATACCAGGCAGAAGCATTAGCAAGGTCATCTCTACCTATAGAAGTTGCCAAACGGTTTGCCACCTTTTCATTAAATTACTCTGGATTTAGAGAAAGATGTTGAAAGTTTATTTTTCACTTGGTTAGACTATAATAAATTTAGTTTAATCCTTTATTCAAGTGTGAGCAAACAACGTTTGCACCTGAAAGTATCTTCAGGACTAGGGAAAAGTGGTACAACACTGGGCAACTCGTTGCAAAGGTGGTGCAAGCTAACATCACTCCTATCTCAGTATCTCCCTTAATGCAAAACACATCTCCTTGAGGATATGTATAATGTTATTCATTAAGGGAAGGGCCACTACCCAGACTAGTTTCGACCTTTACTGAAGTCTCTTCAGTGGGAGCTAGGCCTTAGTAATTTAATAAAAAGGTGGCAAACCGTTTGGCAACTACTATAGATAGAGATAAATTGCTAATGCTTCTGCCTGGTATCTCCACTTGGGCCTGGCTCCCACTGAAGAGACCTCAATATAGGTCGAAACTAGCCTGGGGGTAGTGTCTCTTCCCTTAATGCATAGCATTATACATATCCGCAAGGAGATGTGTTTTGCATTATGGGAGATACTGAGATAGGAGTGATGTTATCTTGCTCCACCTTTGCAACGAGTTGCCTGGTGTTGTACCACTTTACTCCAGTTCTGAAGATACTTTCAGGCGCAAACTTTGTTTGCTCACACTTGGATAAAGGATTAAACTAAATTTATTATAATAATAATAATTATTGGGGAAATGTTTACATTCTTGTAATGTAACTCCATCAAATGAATGATGCATATCCAGAATCCTAGAACCTAGGTATATCTCCACTCCTCCAGAACCATGACAGAATGCAAAGGCATGCAACTCAGAGTAAACAAAAGTAAGTGTATTTGACTTTGTCACACTGGTATTTAGATCTCAAACTCAGAAGTTGACTGATTGTTGAAGAATTCATGATATTTTGGCTAAAAGAGTAAGATCATATACAAATGCCATAGCATTAACAGCAGTTGTGCCAAGAAACTCCTCAATGAAAATCAAAGAAAAAAGGACACAGGGTTTCTTCTTAGTGTATAATGTACAGTGCTGGAATAGATGTCAATGTAGAGCCCAAAGTGGTTACAGTAATAGAATTTAAGCTTCTGGTGATAGAAAAATTCAGCAGTAAATAGCACTCAGAAGGAAAACACTTTAAAAATCCTTAAGGTCCATGATCAACTAAATGTTGAAGAATACACACACACACACACACACAAGTAGAGATGAGGTTGTTATGTCTAATTATAAGGCTTTGGTATGGTCAAATCTGGTTTGCTGTGCACAGATTTGGTTGCTTGTGTTTCTTTTGGGTGAAGAGATGAAGAGGATTCGCAGACAAGTGACCGTCATAGAAAGCACTCTACAGTGCTTTCTATGACGATGCAGGTTAAAAAGTTCAGCCAAAACACAGAAAGGAGATCTGAGAAATATGTCAATAAAAGGATTACATAGTTTAGGTACAAAAGAAGTTTTCAAATATATGGCAGGGTAGGAGAAAACAAGAGATTCTTCTTCCTCACACACACACACATACCTTGGATGTTGTGTATGAGTGGTACAAGGGTGTTAACAATAGGTTTTTTGCTTGGAAAGAAGTTAATGAATGAAATAAAATGCTAGATACAACTGTCAATGCTTTGCAATTGAATGAATTTAAGGGGAGTGTGATAAGTATGTTGTGAATAATGACTTATTGGCTCTTGCAATGAGTCATTAAATTTCATGGCTATTCCTGTATAATTGATACAATTATTATTATTACAGGTATCTCCATGGAGTCAGTAGACTCACCGCAGGAGACCCGAACTAGCAAAACAATATCTGTCATATCTCTTCTTGAATTCATTTACAGACGAAGAGCTCACAACTAAGTCAGGCAATGAATTCCACTCATTCACCACCCTCCAGGCAAAAAACCTTGTTCTGACATCCTTGTTAACCACACTCTTCTTTAATTTCCAGGGATGACCTCTTGTTCTTCCATCACTATAACACAGCTGAAACATTTCCCCTGCATCAATCCTATAAAAACCTTTCAGTAATTTAAATGTTTCTATCATATCCCCTATTCTCTTTCTATCAACCAACCTCTGCAATCCACAAGCTCTCAATCTATCAATGTAGAGTGCATTTTTTTACATCACTCACCAACTTGGTCACTCTTCTCTGAACACTCTTCACAGCCTCCTCATCTCCAAGGAATCCAGGTGACCAGACCTGAGCACAGTAATCCAAATGTGGAAGTATCAACGCTTTATAAAGGGGAATAATAACCTCTTTATCTCTGGATGTCAGTGTGTTCCTCAACAACCAAGTAATCCTATGTGCAATCTTGGACACCTTAGCAATGTGTCCCCTGAACTTCATCTCCCTATCTACCAACACCCCTAAGTCCCTAGCCTCATCAATCTCTTAGAGTACTGTTCCATCAATGTAATACACAGCTGGCAATCTTTTAATCCCAAAATGCATGACTTTACACTTTTCCACATTGAACTGACATCCATTACCTTTTGCCCATTCTACCAGCTTATTTAAATCATCCTGCAAACTTTCAACATCAACTTGATTTTTTTATTGTGCTACCCAGCTTTGCATTATCAGCAAACAAGTGAATATGTCCCTTTAAACCATTTCCTATATCATTTATATACAAATTAAACAACAATGGCCCAAGCACAAAGCCCTGAGGCACACTGCTCGTCACCTGCCTTATCCTGGACATGGCTCCTCCATACACCACCTTCTGGTATCTCTCCCTGAGCCATTCTCCTATCCATATCACCAATTTAGTATCCATTCCCATCTGCTCCAATTTGCGTAACAGTGTTTCATGGGGTATCCTGTCAAAAGCCTTAGCAAAATCCAGAAGTACTACTGTGTAGCCTGTTCCTTTGTCCAACTCAGATGTCATTCTATTATGAAAAGTTAATAGATTGCTAAGGCAGGATCTACGTTTAACAAAACCATATTGGACTCTATAGAGTATCATATCCTGATCCACCCATTCTTGAATTTTGTCTTTAACCAACTTTTCCAATACTTTTACCACTAATCCTGAGATGGTAATTGGTCTGTAATTAACTACTGCAGTTTTAGAGCCACCCTTATGCAAAGGAACCACTTTGCCTAACTTCCACTCCCTAGGGACCATACCAGAGTTCAAACTTAAATTAAATATCCAAGTAAGAGGGGTTGACAATTCATTTGCACATTCACGCAACACCCGAGCTGATATTCTATCTAAACCCACGGCAGTGTTTGCGTTTAAATTCTGCAATATATCAAATACCTCTGATTTCTTAGCTTCAATTCTCACATTAGTTATTGCTACAGGTACAGAGATATCCTCACTTGGGTGACAGACTTTTGAAAAGTGATCACGCAGTAACTCAACTATTACATCTGATTTTGTCACCTCAATACCATCAGCACCCACTAAAGTTATCCTTCCGAAGTCATTCTTCCTTTTACTTGCCATACAGCGGAAGAACTCTTTGGGATTACCCTTGATCTCTTTGGCTAAGGTCGTCTCATAATCTGATTTAGCTTTACTTACTGCTGGTAACCTTCCTAGCTTGAGCCTTGTACTGCTCATGGGTGTACTGATTGCCTTTCTCCTTGTAAATTCTCCATAACATTTTCTTTTTTTGCAGAACAAGCTTGATACTACAGCTCATCTATCTAACGCCAGCCTTCTTCGACTTCCTGACCATGGGGACACAATCTGATATTGCTTTCCTCAGATACCTGCTGATTTTATCCCATGCACTGCTAACATCTTTCTCCTGCAATATGTTCTGCCATGGGATGGCTGCAAGCTCACTCCAAAGCTTGTTATAATTGCCTAACCTGTAGTTCTGAAACCTAACCTGTAGTAACAGAAAAATCCACAGATTTTGCAACCTCCCAAGTCAATACCATATGATCGCTTTCACCAATTCAATTGGAGGTAACAAGAACAACTTACTTATGCATATATCCTCTGAACCAATAACCAGGTCCAATACTCTCACCCAACGTGTCCCTTCAGGTATGTGCTGTTTCAAGTAATTATCTCGTAGAAGATGTATGAACTCCATTTCCTTTTTGCTACGTGATATTTCCTCCTTCCAATTGATATCACCATAATTAAAATCCCCCATAATAATAATCACTAAACCTGCACTCATTGCACTAATTTGCTGATGCATGAATTCAATATCTCCCCCTGTACTCCCTGGCCTATAGCAGCATCCAACTGTATATTTGGTTGCATCGGTCACTATTTCGCACCAGACCGCCTCAAATGAACTCTCATTCACATGTCTATCATCTTGATATACTACTTTCTTTGGCTGCAACACATCAGCTATCATCAACAGTACTCCTCCCCTGTTCTATCTTCTCTATCCTCCCTGAAAATACTGTACCCTTCACATTCAATTCCAGTGACCACATCTTCTACTGACAGCCAAGTTTCAGTAATGCCTACAACTTTTGGTGAGACTGCACTGACTAATGCCAAAAATTCTTCTCTCTTATTTCGAATGCTTCTTGCATTGGTATACAAAAATTGCAGACTCACTCTAGTTCTTGTACTGACTTTAGAACTGATATATAAGTCACTAATTTCAGTAGTCCCATGCCGATTTTTATCTCCTCTCTTCTGCAATTTATTCTGCGAATAAGGATCAATAAATATACAATCATTGCTAAAGTTTCTCTCTCTTACACTCAACCTTTTCAATATTAGTTTCCCTGCACAATTACTTCAACTTGTTCAGAAAACACTAACTTCTTCATTCAAACGCTTATGTCCTTCCAAGTTCAGATGCAGCCCATCTCTAGCATACAACTGTCTTTTTCCTTCAAACATACTCCAAACATCAACAAATTCCAGACCTCTTTTTTTGCACATTCTTGCAATCATATCATTCATTATCATTGCATGTATACTTAATTCGTAATTGTCAAAATGAGGCAGCACACACACTATCCTCCCATTGACACTTTTCCTCTTCACAATATCTAACAATGTTCTTAAATCTTCTGCTACCCGATTTATACCACCACTCAGGTCATTTGTACCCACCATAACTATCATCTTGTCTGCTTCATGCCCTCTCCTTATTGCTAAAGCCACTCTTTCTATTGTCCCACCAACCAAGCACTGCTCAGGCATACCACTCTCCATACCCTTAATCATAGAATTACCATATATCTTACCACTCTTAACTTCATTCGAGTCCACACAAGCATCACTCATGGACTCATTTTCTATGCTATTCAGCATGACTCTCCCAGTTTCATTACTCAACGCTCTTTTACTTACCCCCAGACTCTACAATAATAATTGTAGAGTGGGGGGGGGAAGTAAAAGAGCGTTGAGTAATGAAACTGGATAAGGGAAATGGGTTTACAGTGATACTGCTGGACCTGGCAAAGGCGCATGACAGAATACCACACGGAATTCTAACCCATAAACTACAACATATGGGAATGGATATAGGGTTGGTGAGATGGATAGGTGGGTGGTTGATGGAGAGATATCAAAGAGTAGTTTATTCAGGAGTAGAGTCCAAAAGACGGCCTGTGACTAGTGGTGTGCTACAGGGTTCTGTTCTTGGACCACTGCTGTTTAGTCTGTTCATTAACAATATAGGGAAGGATCTAAGTGGAACAGTTCATTTGTTCGCTGATGATGCAAAGTTGGGTAGGGCGATAGTGAATGCAGAAGATGTCAAAGTCTTGCAGGATGACTTAGATAGATTGGAGTTCTGGGCTAAGGAGAATGGATGTCAATTTAATGTGACAAAATGTAAGGTTATGAATTTTGGGGTGAAAAGATTAGCAGCAGTATACCACATTGGTGGAACTGTACTCCAAGAGATCGATGAGGCCAGGGACTTGGGAGTGTTGGTGAATAGGGAGATGAAGTTTAGGGGGCACATTGCGAAAGTAGCTAAATCAGCTCATCAACTCACTTGGTTGTTTAAAAATACCTTGATGAGCAGAGACAAGCAAGTTATTGTACCTCTGTACCGAGCCCTGATAAGACCTCATCTCGAGCCCATCTACTGTGCCCAGATTTGGTCACCTCGGTTCCTTCTTGATGGGGAGGAGGTGGAGAGGATCCAGAGGCGAGTGACTAAGATGATAGCAGATCTATGGAATGAACCATATGAGAACAGGTTGAAGATTTGTGGGTTGCAGAAACTAGTTGATAGGCGGAAAAGGGGAGATATGATTGAGACATTCAAATTGCTAAAAGGATTCTATAGGATTAATACAGAGGATATTTTTGAGATCAGGACTGGTGGTGGAAGAACTAAGGGACACCTATGGAAGCTGGGCAAGAGTGTGGTTAGCAAGGGTGTTAGAGCTGGGGTTCTTTACTTTTAGAGTGGTAAATGAGTGGAATAAGCTGCCAGTCTGTTGTAGGTGCTATGACAGTGAGCGAGTTCAAGGCAAGGTATGATAGATACTGTGAGAATGTCGAATAGTTGTGTGGACATGATGTTTAGGGCCTCCCTCGATGAGTCTAAGGACTCCCTGGAGTAGCCCGAAATAATAATAATAATTATTATTATTACCACCACACCTCCATGAAAACTAAAAAACTTATACAAAACATTCTTATTTCTCCACATGAGCTGATTAAATAAAATGCTCATCACACTAGCTGAAATAGATTTACTGCTTCTGTGTTTATCACATTTTCAGCAGTCTTCCAACTCACTCACTACTTTTCAAGCAAAAAAAAGAATGTTCTTATTTTACTTGGGGACTTCAATGTCCACAACTCATATTGGCTTCCCTTCTCCAATTTCAGTGATCAATCAGGCAGGGATGCCAAGGTATTTGCCATCAGCATTGACAAATCTCAGATCATCAATCTTGCCACCAGAATACCTGACAACCCCTTCCAATTTGCCAACACACTTGACCTCTTCCTAACAAGCTCCCCCTTCCAATTATACTGTGGTTGTCAGTTCTCTTGACAATTCGGATCACAACCTCATACGAGTCTCTTTAACCTTCACCATCAGTTCACAGTCTCTTTGCCAACACACTTGACCTCTTCCAAGTATACTGTGGTTGTCAGTTCTCTTGACAATTCGGATCACAACCTCATACGAGTCTCTTTAACCTTCACCATCAGTTCACAGTCTCGTGTCCTTTGGCACCACAAGGGTGCCAACTGGGAAGACTCCATGACTCCTTCCCATGGGCTGACTACTGCTTCAGTTCTTTTGATCTAAACACCTACTCATCAAATTCACAGCCACTATCCAAGCCTTGGTTCTCAAAGAAGTGTGGAATACTGTAAAGGAAAAACCTCTGCTTACCACGAATGGCTCAAAACCAAAGCTACAGCTGCTCACTCTGTCTATACCACAGCGCATAACAGTTGCAAAAGAATCCTCACCAAGTCTAAGTTAGACTTTGAAAGGGCCAAATGCTGCAAACTCACTTCCTACCCAAATGGCGGTCGCTCTTTCTGGTCCCTTGCCAAGGCCATTTGGGGGGTAACTTCTGCCAACCAGGTTTCCACCAGTCCCACATCTGGATGGTACTGTATTTATCTCACCTAAAGACAAGGCCAACTTACTGGCATCACTCTTCTCTTCAAATTCCTGCATTGATCACCAGGGCAAAGTTCCTTCCACTACAGCAAGAATGACTCTCTTCTTGTCACCAATAGGCTTCTGACAAAAAGAAATCTGAAGAATCCTTAATAGCCTGAACACAAACAAGGCATCTGGTCTTGATGAAATCCTACCTACTGTGTTAAAAAATTGTGCCCCCAGAACTAACACCTATCCTGTATCACCTCTTCAATCATGAAGTTACTTCACGTGCAAACTTTGTTTGCATACACTTGGATAATGAATGAAACCAAGAATATAATTTCTTACCATCTTTAATTTATAGAATATATAACATTATAACATTAGGTCCTTACATTCGACCAAACTTTACATTAACCAAATATAACATTAGGTCCTTACGTTCAAAATTTCAAATTCTTTTTTTTTTTTAATAACAACTGTGTCATGAAAAAAAAGTTATAAAACTTTAACACAGGCAAGGATTACATAATCCAAGAATTTTGCTTTTGAGGAAGAGCTATTTAAGAGCTCCAATAAGCAAGGTAAAAAGTCTCACACCTCAAACAACGAAAATCATCTACCACAAATTTATTTACAAACAACCATGCTCCAAATAATTTCATTACAGCTGGAATGTTTTTAGATTGGAGAGTAGACCACAGCTCCATCTCATGGCCAGTAAGCTGAAGCTATCCACTAAGCCAGAGGTACCAAATTGTTATTATTATATACTACCTCCATGGAGTCCAGAGAAACTCATTGTGGGAGACCCAAACTAACGAAAGGAAACTGTTTGCAAGAGGGTGAGGAGTGGTTTCTTTGCATGGAGGGTGGTTGAACCATGGAATGCATTGCCTGATGGAGTGGTGATAGCGAGGACAGTCAATGAGTTTAAGGAGTAGTATGATAGACTATGTGTTTCTCAGGTGGGGACCTGCCCACGATGAGTCTTTTGACTCCATGGAGGGCTGAATAATAATAAGAATAATAATAACATACAAAACCTTTCATGCCTCTCAAACTCGTTCATTGTCAGGTACTTGCAACTAATTCTAGCAATCCATTCCTTTCATTTACCACTCTCCATGCAAAAAATCTGATCTGCAATATCCCTACTACCCACACTCTCACACAACTTGTACGGATGGCCCCCTAGTTCTCTATTTGTCATCTATTGAAAAATTTCCTTAGCATCAATTTTATAAAGCCCTTTAATATCTTAAAAGTTTCTATCATGTTCCCTCTTTTAGACTTATCAAATAAACTTTGTAACCCACAAACCTTCAACATGTCCTCACAAGGAGCATTCCACAAACTTGTTACCAGTTTAGTCACTTGTTTCTGAATCTTCTCTATCACCTCCTCCTTGTCTCCAAGAAAACCCAGGTGACCAAATCTGTGCACAGTAGTCAACATGTGGACGAATCATAGCCTTATAAAGAGAGATAACTTCCTTATCTTTACTTGTTAGTGTATTTTTCAACCTCCAAGTAACCCTTTGAGCTTATTTTACCTACTTTGGCAATAACCTGAACTTCAACTCACTATCTACCATTATCCCCAAGTCTCATCAATTTCCTGCAATCCAGTACCATCAATATGATACACCATATGTAACCTTTTCAACCTGAAATGCATAACCTTACATTTTGCAACATTAAACTTGGTTTGTTATATTGCCAGGAAATTTATTATTATTATTATTATTATTCCTGACACCTCCAAGGAGTCCGAAGACTCATCGCGGGAGGACACCTACAATTGTCTCACCCACTACACCGAACCACTACTACGAATCATCTCCATCAACGCCATCTACCGCCCACCTCCACCACTACCACAACTAGTATTTTGTTGTCTGTAAATTGCATGTGTTCTGAAGGGCCGATTTGTCTGTATGCGGGATGAAAAACCCGAGTTTCCAGGAGAAAAACCCTGCTACCTTCGTATGAGATCGGCTAACTCACCTTCGATTGAAATCGACCAGATAAAGATTCCTCCTGTCGCGACGAGAAAAAAACACTTCCGTCGAGGCGGATTTGAACCACCGACCTATGGATGTCAGCATTTTACCTCTACAGTCCACCGCTCTGCCAGCTGAGCTATCGACGGAATACATCAGAAAGTTTATAAGATATATTATGAAAGGGTAAGAACGTATATATTCAAAGGGTACAGGCTTACATGCCAATTGAAACTCCTGTTAAGGATTAATGAAAAGGAAACAGTACGATGAAAAGGAAAAATCAGCAAAAGCTTTTATTTATTGATCTGTCTCATCATTACAAAAGGAGCAACATGAACTATGAATTCAGAGATAATATAATATTAGTAAGAGTGCAAAATAATATTAGTAATAGTGCAGATGTGGTAGCCCTGCAAGAGGATTTGAATAAGCTAAATAGATGGGCAAATGAATGGGGGTCAGTTTAATGCAGCAAAATGTAAGGTCTTGAGGTTTGGGAAACATCGAAAGGATGCTGCATACTCTATGGAAGGAGTTATACTGGAGGACGTAGGGGAGACAAGAGTTCTGGGGGTTGATGATTGATAGAAACCTGAAATTTAGGGGACATATTGCAAAGCTAGTGAAGGTAACGCAGAGGATTGCTGCAATAATGAGAAGGACACTGACCTGCAGAGATAAAATGGTTATCATTCCGTTGTATAAGACCCTGATCAGACCACACTTAGACTATTGTTCTCAGATTTGGTCCCCAGGATTTGAATGGGATAAATTAACTGTGGAAAGGGTACAAAGGCAGATAACAAAGATGGTTTCAGGACTGTACAATGTTAGTTATGAGGATCGGCTGAGGGAATGTGGACTGCAGAGTTTGGTAGATAGAAGGAGAGGTGATATGATTGAGACTTTTAAACTGTTGAGAGGTGGTTACAGGGTTGACATTGGGAAGTTCTTTCGCTTGGTTGAACAGCAGGAAGGAGTGATGACAAGAGGCCATCCCTGGAAGGAAACTGTGAGCAAGATGGTGAGGAGTGGTTTCTTTGCATGGAGGGTAGTTGAACCATGGAATGCATTGCCTGATAGAGTGGTGAGAGCAAGAACGGTCAATGAGTTTGAGTGGTATGATAGACTTTGTGTTTCCTAGGAGGGACCTCCCGCAACGAGTCTTGATAGACTTTGTGTTTCCTAGGAGGGACCTCCAGCAACTAGTCTTGATAGACTTTGTGTTTCCTAGGAAGGACCTCCCGCGATGAGTCTTTTGACTCCATGGAGGCCTGAATAATAATAAAGTTCTCAGTAGAATGAAAGAATTAAACACAATTAATTCTTGTGTTTAATAAAAGATGAAATATTGTAATGTTCCAATATTTCGTCTGTTACACAGACATCATGTGAGATATAATACAAAAATTGCAATAATGCCAAAAAACAACACAAAAAATAAGCAAAAGATATTAAATATTATTTTATTATATTACATATCAATTAAATCATATTATTATATTATATATTAAGATATATGTATTATGTGTAAAGTGGATGATAAACAATATCAAACAGGAACTGCAGGTTAAAAAGAGATTATGGAAGAGATACAAGAAGAGTGGTGGAGAGCAGATGCATGAAGACTCAGTCCAGGAGAGTGACTAATATGGTAAGGAAAGCAAAACAGGAATATCAGAAGAGATTGATCCTGAGATACAAAGAAAATGCTACGGAATTTTCTAGCTATATGGCCAGTAGGAAGTGAAATTATTGTGGAAGAATGACATTGTTGGATAAAAATGGGAATAGAGTGGCTGATGCAAAGGACATAGCGGATTTGTTCAATGAACCCTTTATTGGGGTATTTCGTCCTGGAGAAGTAAGTTTTAATATTACAGGGATAGGGCAATTTGGGGTTTAGAAGTGCAGGTGGAGAGTGTGTTTCAAATACAAGGGTAATCTGAAATATTCTCAGCCTTGAATATAGATGGCAACACTAACGGCAAAATTTTTTTTTCTAAGCTGGTACATCTCTCATAAGCATCCGTGTGAAATTGCAAGTCATTCTATTAGGTAGTTTGTTTATACAGTTTTTGTTTTATACGCATGAAAATATCTGAACAGTGCTTGGAGTGTTTTAGCAAGAATAAAACTGATTTTTTGTCTCAATTTATTACTATGGACGAGACTTGGATTCACCATTACACACTAGAATCCAAACAGCAGTCAAAACAGTTGCCACAAGCTGGTTGTTCAGTGCCAAAGAAGACAAAGTCGGTTCTATCAGCAGGAAAGGTCATGGCATCAGTGTTTTGGGTTGCTAATGGCATTTTGAAAAGAGTAAAACAATAACCAGGGAATATTATTCTGATCTTTTAACCAGACTAGACAAAAAAATTCGTGAGAAAAGACCTGGTTTGCAGAAGAAAAAAATCATCTTTCATCAGGACAATGCACCTGCCCTCAAAGGTGTTTTGGTAATGCAAAAATTAAGGGATCGACACTATGAATTGTTGGATCATCTAACAGGTTGAGAGGTTATATGATTGACACTCTTAAACTGTTGAGAGGTGGTTACAAGGTTGACAATGGGGGAGTGTTTGTGTTTGGTGGGACAGAGGGAAGAAGCAAGGACAAGGGCCATCCCTGGAAGTTATGAAAGGAACTTTTGCGCAAGAGGGTGAGGAGTGGTTTCTTTCCTAGGTGGTTGAACCATGGAATGCATTGCCTGAAGAGTAGTGGGAGCACAAACAATCAGTGAATTCAAGGAATGGTATGATAGACTCTGCATTTTCTAGGATGGACCTCCCATGAAGAGTCTTTTGACTCCATGGAGGTCTGAATCATCATCATCATAATAATAGGAATATTACTCTGCAAGCTTTAAGACTTATAGTTTGATCTGACATCTCTCAATTATTTTTTGTGTTGTTTATGTGCTCATATTGCATCCCATATGATGCCTCTGTGACAGATGAAATATATTATTATTACTACACATCTTCAAGGACTCATCCTTCCTGTGATCAGTCCTTAGAAATGACTCCATATAACCCATGGTCTGTACCACTTAATCCTATCTATATAGAAGAATGCCCTCTACCACCCACTAAGATCATTTTGTATTCTTTTGACTGTAAACTGTATGTGTTCAATGGATGCTATGCCTGTATGCAAAGTAAAAAAAAAAAAAAAAACCAAGTTTCCAGGAGATAAAAACCTGCTACTTGTCACAATGAGAATTAAACTTGGGTCTTTTTTATGTGGCACAATGCCCCATCATTCTTCCAACTGCAATACTGAGAAAACTTTGAAATAAATCTAATTTTAAAAAATGTTTCTCCATATAACATTTAAAAAAAAACGTGCTGCATACCAACAATACACTCCAAAGGGAAACTCTACACTAGGCTACCAAACTAGCACTGAAATGCAACGTCCAATTGGCATCCCCACTAATCTACTCACACAGAACAGTTTCAGATCTTTCTGGGGAGTTTCTTCCACTATGGTATAAAAATATATTTACGATATAATGCACTTTTCATAATATACAACGCTGTAACGTCTTTTATTGTCTTAACAAGCGAACTAATGCATTTACTATTGATAATCCTTTCTTGCACTTAAAAAATTAGTCACTAACTGCCTGCCTCTGAAGTGAGCTGATAATTTAAAAATGGTGGTATCAGGTAACGAATATCGCTAAAATCACAAAAAGTGAATAAATAAAAATAAGCTTATATTATAAAGATACTTTATTTATACTTATTCATTCGTTCGTTAGTTCGTATGGGGACCCCAAACCCTTTCCTCAACCGTCCGTTACTAATGAAATACGACCGTGCGATTTCTTTTGAAGCTGTATCTTTATTGGTTCGGCATTACGACTGCGCATTGCCAGGTTGTTAAGTAGGCTGAAAGTCGCATAACGCATAACGGTACTGACTTGATGGGTGAAGCATAAATGCTTTTCATATTCCCCTCCATCTGAAAAGGAAAGTTCTTTGGGTGGAGAATTATTGAGCTTTAAGCTCTCCATGAAAGGGCAGTGAGATTAACTGTGTTCAGCTGAGCATAGAATTGACGTGGGTCTCTTGTATTTGCAGAAATCGGCTTCATTATAGTCTGATGCTTGTTTGATCAGTGGGGTCGGATGATTAATTATCTTATTGAAGAACTTTTTCAGCTAGGTCATGAAGAAGAGATGTGATGTAGGGAATGCTGACGTCTCTGTGAATTTGGGAATTTCTGATGAACCACGGAGCATCCAAACTCATTCTCAGACATTTGTTTTGTATTCTCTGCAGCTTTTGAATATTTGTTTTAGAAGTATGACTCCAAGCAGGAGATGCATAAGTTATGACTGGGCGTATTACCATCTTGTATATGAGCAGTTTGTTCTGAGTATCGAATTTACTTTTTCTGTTGATCATGGGGTAGAGCTGCGCTATTGCTTTGGATGTCTTTGAACTTATGTGTTCTATATGGTTGGTGAATTGTAGTTTTTTATCCAGAATTACTCCAAGATATTTGACTGTATTCTGCCATGGGACTTTAACACCTAGTAAATGTATATCTTCCTTGATTTGAGGCTTTTTTCTAGTGAACAGTATGGCTGAGCTCTTCTGTGGATTGGTGTGAATTCTCCAGTCCATAAACCATCTTTCCAGCGTGTGAATGCTGCTTTGAAGTCTCTTAATAGCTAGTTTGGGGCTGAGAGATCTTGCTAATAATGCAGTGTCATCAGCATATAATGCAGTGATTGTTGAGCTTGGGTTTTGAGGGATATCAGCAATATAGATAGAAAACAGCAAGGGGGGACCAAGAGTGAGCCCTACGGCACTCCCGCCAGAACCTTGCATCTGGTTGATACAGTTTCATTTATTTTGACTTGCATGTATCTGTCTTTGAGGCATGAGTGAATTATTTTAACTAGATTAATAGGCATATTGAATGTGATGAGTTTGTAGATAAGACCTTGATGCCACACCTTATCAAAAGCCTTTGCGGCATCTAAAAAGACTGCAGCTGCATGAAGGTTCCGTTTGAAGAAGCCTTCAGAAATGTATTCGATCAGCCTGTGAATCTGCTGAACGGTGGATGGTTTTTTCTAAATCCAAATTGCTCATTTGGGATTATACCTAGTTTATCCGTTTGTAACTGAAGTCTTGTGAGGATTACTTTTTCTGTGATCTTTCCAAGGTTAGACAGAAGACTGATAGGTCTGTAGTTTTCAGGGAGTTGAGCGTTTTTTCCCATCTTTTTGATTGGTGTGACATCTGCTAATTTCCATGTTAAAGGGAAATACTGGAGTCTGAGGATGGCATTAATTATGTTGACTAGATGTACAATTGCTTTTCTGGGGAGTACTTTAATTATTTTGTTTGTAATTCCATCTGAGCCTGGAGCTTTATTGTTGTTCAGGTGGGTTATAATATTTATAACTTCTGTTGGAGAAGTAGGGGTGAGAAGTTCTAGGTCATCTTTTTGTTGTGTTATGGCCTGCCTAACTCGGCACTGAATCTTGTAGATGAGATTGATGTTCAAATTTTCATATGAGGGGTTGCATTGACTTTCCAAGCTGTCAGCCAGAGCCTCCACCTTTTCCCCATCAGTGTGAGCTATACCATTCGAGGTTTGAATTGGGGGTAAAAGTTGTCTTTTGGTGCGGAAGGTTCTCAGAAACTTCCATATGGAGTTGTCCTCAGGGTTTAATTTTATTAGCTTAGATTCTCATTCTTGGTTTCGATGTTTTTGGAGGGCTTCACATACATATCTGTTTAATTGATTCAAGTTTGCTTTATCTTGAGGGGCTCTTGTGTTATGATACCTCTTTCTGGCCTTGTTTTTCAGTCTAATCAAATCCATAATCTCCTCGGGGATCCGTCCACTAGGGTGAAAGACTGTAGTTTGGGTAATTGACTTTATTGCATTTTTGATTTGACTGGTAAAGTTGTTTGCAGCCATTTCTATCCCCTCTTTAGTGTGAATAGTAGGGACTGGGCCAATGTGATCAGGTAGGATTCTGGAGAGTTTGTCCCAAGATATGAAAGAGTGGGGAGGGGAGAATTATTCTTGTGTACCAAGTTGAAGCAGAATAGGGTTATGATCTGATGAAAGTACAACAATAGAATTTTGCGTTGAGCAATTATTTAGAATTCGACCTTTACGTTGATTGTGGAGCTATGCCAAGCTGTATGTTTGGCATTCAAATCACCAGCCATGATGATGGAGTCAGTGAAGCCGAGAATGGAGTCCAAGTCAGATACCAGCAATGGAATGCTGGGTGGATTATATACAGCATAGATTTTAATACTGCCAGCATTGTTGGTATTAACTTCAATGCCTGTTTTCTCTAGGTTCTTGGTTTGGGGATTGGTCAGAACATTGTAGCTTAGGTAGTTTTTAATGTATATAGCTGTTCCTCCTCTACTTCCGGTTAGTCTATCTGTTTTGTACATAGTATAGTTCCGTAATTTGGGATTATTAGATGGTCTGAGATGTGTTTCGTTTACCAGTATTATGTCAGGATTATGCCTGTGAGAGAACTCTTGTAGTTCTAGAGTTTTACTGATGAGTCCATTGGCATTCCATGCCATGATCATGAGAGAGTTGGGATGGAATTTTCTTCTATTCATTGTTGAGGGCTGTCAGAATTGAGTGGGTACCTTGTAGGAATCTTTTCGTGGAGGACAGCGAAGGATTCGTTATACTGAATTCTTGTAGCATGGTAACTAGTGAGGCATTTAGTACTGATGTTAGACTTGAGCCTATATGATCATGAGATGGAGTAGCCTTTGTTCGTGCTGCCTCTGCATAAGTTTTAGGCATTTTTTCCTTTCTTGAGTTGTTGGGCTAGAGATAGTTTGGGCGTGTGACTGGCACGGCTGTCTTGAGCATCGCTGAATTGTGTTGGAAGGGTAGTTTTTTGTAACCCTCGGTTATTTGGGCGTGTAATGCATCCCTTGTAGTTTGCAGGGTGAGGTCCTCCACAATTGGCGCATTTAGCTGGGGTGGATCTTGGTTTTGTACACATGACCGTCTGGTGGCCCTCGCCACATTTTAAACACCTGTAATTTGCCTTGCAAAGTTTTTGGGCATGGCCAAACCTTTGGCACCTATGGCACTGCCCAGCTGATGACCTCTTCCTTAGAGGTTCAGTAGAAATTCTGAGGCCACATATCGTTGTTAATTCATAGATCTCTTTTTGTGTCTTATCAATTTCTACAAGTATCAGTGGCATTGGCCGTTTATCTGCCCTAAACATCCTGCTCACTTTCACTGGTGTTAGGTTCCGACTCATGAGATCAGTGGTGACTTCTTCACAGGTGACACCCTCGGTCACTCCACGAAGCACAACTTTGATATTTTTCTCACTGGGTAAAGCAAAAGTATGATATGGGAGACTTTTATTATCCATTAGTCTTGTCAGCTGTCTGTAGTCAGTGACTGAGGCTGATTGGATTTTGACTCCTTCATCTTGATTTTTGCCCAGGAATATGCAATTTTCTGTTCCCTAAGGGCTGTTGTGACAGTGGTCCATTTGTCCTTGTCCCTTAGTATTGCTGGTGGAACCTTTTCGGTGTTCCTTGGGACTTCTAATGTTGGTGTGTCTTCATCCATCTGGTCTTCTATGGTTCTTCTTCTTTTGTAAGAGTGCTCTCCTTGAGAGATGTTTTGACAGGGGAATTTTGGTGACAGAGCAGCAATGAGATCCTCTTGTGAGATCTCATTCTCCTCCTCCTCTCCATCATTAGAGTGAATGTACTCTTTTATAAATCCTGGCCAGTCAGTTTCTAATTTGCTTATTATAAGTTTGAGCACCTCTAGAGACTGCTCCTTGTTAAGGAACTGGATGTGATCTTTGATGTTGTCCATCTCAAAGTGGCGATTTCCTGCCAGAAGAGATGGGTTAAAAGCAGTATAATAATCCCGCAGGGCCGGGGGCCTGCCAGCAAAGTATCCTGTAGACCTAGACGGACTACTAGCAATGTATGATCCCGCAGGGCTTGAAGCCTGCGAGCAAATGTCCTGTAGACTGAGTTAGTCTACTAGCAAAGTCTTCTTAGAACCTACTAGTTTGGGAAAAGGAGTATTAATATCTCAATTGGCCACAGTTAGAAACCTACCTCCCTATAAAACCTTAATACCACCACTGGTCCTCATTGCGGGTGGGGCCTGCCGGCCATTTGACCTCTTGCACTTTTCGTGCAGAGGGGGAGACAGTAGGAATCACACTGTGTTAGCACCAGTGCAATGTGAGATTACTGAGAAACCTTGTATGCAATGTAATCAGGCTCAGTCTGAAGTAACACGTCCGTTCTCATCAAAATCCGGTAAATCTCTCTTCATTCAGGCTGAAAGTAGTGGAGCAGATGACATTGTTTCACTTTAGACAGTACGTTTTAAATGGGTGTTTATAAATCGTAGGATGTTAAATAGATTAAAAATCCGAACGCACTTAAGTATAATATATGCAGAAACCTATAAAATCATGAAGCAAATATCTACATATGAAACATTATTATGGTAATAAATCAATCATGAAAGAACGTGAACTCATTCCCACTCCTACCATTTGTAACGTGATAGTGTATTTCACTTGCCCACGACTGCAAGTAGAAAATTTATTCCTCGTTTCTGTTTTTTTTTTTTTTTAATGTCATTACATAACTTCTACTGAGGGGTTCTTATTTTGGAATTTATACAGTTCGAATTACCTTGTAATTCCACGGGAGAGAGAGAGAGAGAGAGAAAGTATAAAAATTTCAGTAATCCTCCCGAACAATTCGCACCGTGCTTGAGATTATTCTTCTTATTATAATAGTGTCTCCATGGAATTAGGAGACTCATCGCAGGAAACCCTACATTGGCACACTAACAATTATTCACACAATACCTATTATTATTATTTGACATCTTAAATTCAGTAACAGACGAAACACTCACAACCACCTCCGTCAACGCATTCCACACATTCACCCCTCCCCTCCATCAATTGAAAGTTTTGAGAAATTTCAATTGATGCAATAGAGTAAATGTTAACACTCGAATAGATATATAAGAATACATATTAACTTCTAACGGATGATTAACAAGAAAACAATGCGGCTAAATAATAAAGAAGCAAAATGTAAACAAATTGAATTTTCGATTAAGTTCAGACTCACAAATATACATCAGCAGCTGTTGTTGGTCTACAGCACTTTTGTAATAAATTTTTCTTCTCTAACGTTTCTGACGGTCCCAGTATAAATTACACTACCTTTCGTCAAAAAAACTTCGTAGAAACAAAGCGTAATTAAATTCGACCGAAACGCCGATCACTAACGACGTAACCAAAAACTTTCTTCTATGATTACTTTTCCGAAGTCGGGTGGAAAGGGGGGGTCTGTGCCAACATTTTTCATGGTAAATTTTGTACACAACTTAACTTTAGGATACGCGTGGCTCGGGGGCGGGGATTAAATGATTTAAACCACATTCGTTAACTTAGTTTCAATAATATAATCAAAAGCGATATACAGGCATATATCACTCTTTCGAAACTTAACATTTAATTATAAATTTTTTAAAAAAATAATGTTAAAAAATTGTATTAGGAGAGATAAAAAAAAAACGAAAAATAAAATAAATAACTCTATGCAGCACACAGCCATGATTAGAGAAGAACCTGTATTATATTTTTACGTATAGACCGTTAACTGTTCAGGCAAGATGAATTGATTGCAATGTAGTCCTTTATCCCTATGTCAGATTTGCAACGAAATTTCTGGATTAAGGAATATTATTGAGTACTTGGCTCGTCCATTGTGGACTATTGACTACCACAGATTTTTTTCCCCTTAACAACAACAACAAACAAACAAACAAAAAAACATGACTTATTTGTGATAGTTATCAGGGATGTTTGTCCTGAGATATTTGTTTTAATTTACCACTAGGTGGTAGACCCTAGCTGGCTAGGAGTATTATTGAGCTTCTGGATTTTTTAAAAAGCATATCTATTCAGTACGGTTTTGGGACGTTTGTGTTTTGCAGGATCCTGCTCGCTGTAGTCTACCGCTTGGCAGATTAGTGGGTTAGGAGTGGATAGCAGCATTTGCATGCAGCGTTTTCGCATAGGAAAGTTTTGATCTCAGGGACTTCGGCTTCTCTGTATGTTTCTTACGAATCATGGTTAAACACTATTCGTAAACATTTGTTTTGGATTGTCTGTAGTTTGCCTAACGTTTGAATCTGCTGTGTCACTCCACGTGGGTGATCCATAGATCAGGACTGGACTGATCAGCATCTTGTATAACAGCAGATATATAAGAATACAATTCGAGTTCTGTACTTAGCCAGCTACAATGATTCAGTAACGGGTATAACTTCGCCATTGCGGTATTTTCTTTTGAGCAGTATAATCAATATGAGTTGTAAAGCGAAGCCCTTTATCTAGTTGTACTCTTAAGTATTTCACTACCAGTAGTCATGGAATGGGGTATCAAATATGAAAATTCCGCCCTCTGGAGACACTCCTCTCCTTGTATTAGCACTGCAGTGTTCATGTCTGCATTAGCATCAATTCGCCATTTTTTGAACCATTGTTCTTGTACTGAGATTCCATTTTCTAGTTTTATGGTTGCCAATCTAGGGATATTTAATGCTTCATGGAATTTCGGAAGGCTTTTGACCAGTTAAAACATAATAAAATGTTCAATATATTAGATAAATTAGACAAAGAAGATCATGTACTTAAGATTATAAAAATGATTTACACCAAACGGAAAATGCAGCTGTTTAACTCTGAAACATCTGTAGTGAAAATAAAAGGAGGGGTTAAACAAGGTTGTATCCTTTCACCAAATCTATTTAATATCTATAGTGAGACAGTGATGAAAAAGATTGAAAAACAAAAAAATAGGAATTACTATCAATGGTATAAAATACAACAATCTTAGATATGCTGATGATACCATTGGAATAGCAGAAACCAGAAACAAATTAATCAAATTACTGCAGCTACTAATTGAAGAAGGTAAAGAATTTGGATTAGATATAAATGCAAAAAAAGACCAAATTTATGAAAATCTCAAAAGAAAGCATATCAGAGCAGGAAATATTCATAAACAATATGAAAATTGAACATACAACAGAATACAAATATTTAGGCACCTACTTTTTAGGAGGTTATATCGTAGTGTGTAGTGTTCGTGCAAGCTCCTGATAAGATAAGTATTATTTTCAGTTATCGTTGATAAAATTAGTTAATATTGCGTAGTTTTGTTTGCCTTGCGTATTTTAGTGCTTCTGTCTGTGTGTTTTTGGTGTGTATAACTTATTACTTGATAAAACACGTTGCAATAATTATGGCAGCTGTACGAAGGGAAATGGCGGCCAGTAATGATGGTTCGCCATCGTTATCAAAGAACAGTAGTATAAAAGAAATGAGTCAGTGTACTAGCTGTGAAATGTACGCTTTACGGAGTGCAGTCGGAGTGTGGATAGATGATAATAAAGGATTGAATGTGTGTAGAAAATGTAGGGAGAATGAGGAATTGAAGTGCATTTCGGATCGTGAGTGTGATATTTTTGTCAACCTTCAGAATGAAGAAAATAGCGATATGACAAGAAACGGCAAGGTTGTACATGAGCATTATGAGAGTGTGAATGTAGAAAGTGTGAATGATAGTATTAATGGTTTCTCAGAGAATAAAAAAGATGAGATAGATGCATTGAATGAGATCGTGTTGTTGAATGGTGCGATAGAAAGGGCAAAACAGCAGCTAGAGTGCATGAACAAAAGTCGACTGAATGAACCAACCAATAATAAAAGGTATGACAGGAAAAATAGGCGTATGAATGTGAACATGAACAAAATGAAGGATAGAGTGCTGTATGGAGACTCGTTAGTACGAGGTGTGTTAGTAGAGGATTTGACAAAATCGTACCAACCTGGTGCGACCATAAAGGATGTAACTGAGTCTATTCGAGAGCAAAAGGAAAGGGTGAAAGAAATGATTGTTGTGGCAGGTACGAATGATTTAAAAGGAGATAAAATGGAAATGATAGAAGACCTGAATGAATTGTTTGAGGTAGCAAAAGAAAAGAGTGAGAGAGTTAGAATGATTAGTCTTTTGCCACGGTATGACAGTGAAAGGTTTAAAAGGTGGGCAATAATTGCGAATGACTTTATGCGTGGGTTATGTATGACGAGTGGTGTGGAATTTGTGGACGTGTGGAGAGCAAAAGGTTTAATGGGCGAAAGGATCTTTATAAGATGGATGGCTTGCATTTGAATGGTTATGGTGTAAGAAGACTTGAGAAAGTGTTGCTGAATGTAGTGGATGTGCAAATTCAGGGAAACTAGATTCGTTAAGGGGGGGGAGTAGATATACAGTCCTTAGGGAGGCAGTTGAATGTAAGAATGAATATAATATGCTAGAGCAAATAAGGACAACAAACCAGAGTGGGATAGTTAATATAAGGCATCAAGGTAGGGTTGGGGCTAATGGGGGTCTTAAATTCATGTACACTAATACTAGGAGTATTAGGAACAAGAAGGAAGAGTTTTTGGCCATGGTTGGCACTTCGAGACCACAGGTTATTGGCATTAGTGAAACATGGCTGAATATAGATGATATGGCTAGTGGGATTGAATGTGATGGGTACAGTGTGTTCAAGAATGACAGAGAGAATAAAATGGGGGGAGGAGTATTGTTGATGATAGCTGATGAGCTACAGCCAAGGAGAATAGAAGTTGAATTGCAGGATAGAGAAAAGAGCACATTTGAGGCCATTTGGTGTGAGATTGTGTCTAGCAGAACTAAATATACAATTGGGTGCTGCTATAGACCAGGTGATGGAAAAGATGGTGGTGACAGTATGCACAAGCAAATAGAAGAAATGAGTGGAAGGAGGGTGATTATTATGGGAGATTTCAACTATGGTCGCATTGATTGGAGTGAGGAGAGGACACACGGGAGGAACGAATTGGATTTTATGCGATTATTAAGGGATAACTATCTGCGACGGCATGTAATGGAAAATACTAGGGGTCAGAGAGTGCTTGACCTAGTAATTACATCTGAGGATTTGGCTGTAACAAATATGACCACATTGCCACCAATCGGTGAGGTGGCTAAAGGTGTAGAATTTTCAATTAAGACAGGGTACATGTGGAATTATCGGGCTGGAAAGTATGACAAGCTTAGGAGTTTGATTGGCTCAGTGCCATGGCATGTACAACTGCAAGGACTAGAAGTTGATAGTGCATGGGAGGTGGTTAAGAAGTGCTTGCATGAAGCAATGGCTGACTGTATACCTAGAGTCCGAATAATAAATCAAGTAGGGGTTAAATGGATGAATGACACCATTAAGCTTGAGCTGCAAAAAAAGAAACAACTATGGAGGGAATTTAAGGAGAAAGGTGACCGTCAGGCACATGAACGGTATAAAGCGCAGGCCAGAAGGGTGACGAGTGTGGTAAGAAAAGCAAAAAAGGATTACGAAAGAACATTGGCCATGCGGGCCAAAGAGAATCCTAAACAGTTTTTTAGATATGTAGCAAGTAAAAGGAAAAATGCACATGGCAGAATGATTTTAAAGAATGCCGATGGTAGGGAGGTAACTGAATCAGTTGAGATAGCTGAGTTACTGAGTGAGCACTTTGCAAGAATATATCATCCAGGTGGTGACATTGCAGAAACGAATAAACCAGTAGATTATACGGGAATTGTGGTGAATGAAGTGGAGGCGAGTAGTCTATTGCATAACCTCACTGTCAATACATCTGTGGGGTTGGATGGTATACCAGCTCGTGTAGTACGAGAAGCAGCTAATCAATTGTCAGAACCCTTGACCATTTTGTTTAATTTGAGTCTCGGGTCTGGGTTAGTCCCGAGCGGGTGGAAGGAGGGGAAAATAGGTCCACTGCATAAAGGTGGTTCCAAGACCGCTGTTGTAAATTACCGACCGATTAGCATATCAGGAATTATTGTCAAGGTCTTAGAGAAATTAATCAAGAAAAGAATACAGGATTGGATAGATGAAAATTCGATATTGTATGGGGGACAACATGGTTTTGTAAAGGGAAGATCATGCCTCAGTAACTTGCCCACGTTTTATAACACAGTGACGACTGAACTGGATAGGGGTAATGGGTTTTCAGTGATACTACTGTTTCTTGGTAAGGCCTTTGACAGGATACCCCATGGAACCCTAATCAGTAAACTGGAGCAGATGGGGATAGATATAAGGTTGGTAAGATGGATAGGAGGGTGGTTGAAGGAGAGATACCAAAGAATAGTTTATTCAGGAGTGGAGTCAAAAAGACGTCTTGTGACTAGTGGAGTGCCGCAGGGCTCTGTTCTTGGACCACTGCTTTTCAATTTGTTCATCAATGATATTGGAAAGGATTTGAGAGGAAGTGTTCACTTGTTTGCTGATGATGCAAAGTTGTGTAGAGCAATTGTGAGTGCACAGGATGTCAAAATTTTACAGGATGATTTGGATAGCTTGGAGGACTGGGCTAGGAAAAATGGATGTCAATTTAATGTGGCAAAGTGTAAGGTTATGCTCTTTGGGGTGAAAAGAATAGCAGCAGTATATCGCATAGGTGGAACCGTACTCCAGGAGATTGATGAGGCCAGGGATTTGGGAGTGCTGGTGGATAGGGAGTTGAAGTTTAGGGGGCACATTGCAAAAGTAACTAAAACAGCTCACCAAATCACTTGGCTTATGAAAAATACTTTAACATGCATAGAGAAGCAAGTTGTTGTTCATCTGTATCGAGCCTTGATAAGACCCCATCTGCACTTCTGTGCCCAGTTATGGGCACCAGGGTTTCTTCGTGATGGGGAGGAAGTGGAGAGCGTCCAGAGACGAGTGACCAAGATGATAGCAGGTCTGTGGAATGAACCTTATGAGAATAGGTTGAGGATTTGTGGGTTGCAGAAATTGGACGATAGGCGAAGGAGGGGTGATATGATTGAGACATTCAAATTACTGAAGGGTTTTTATAGGATTGATCCAGAAGATATTTTTGAAAATATGACTGGTGGTGGGAGGACTAGGGGCCATGCATGGAAGCTGGGCAAGAGCGTGGTTGACAAGGGTGTTAGAGCTAGGTTTTTTACTTGGAGAGTGGTGAATGAGTGGAATAAGCTTCCAGAGTCTGTTGTGGGTGCTACGACCGTGAATGAGTTCAAGGCAAGATATGACAGATACTGTGTGAATGTTGAATAGTTGTTCCAGACATGATGTTAGGGCCTCCTTCGATGAGTCTGTCGACTCCTTGGAGTTTCCCGGAACAATAATAATAATAATAATAACTTTACTGCAGATCGAAAGCAAAATAAAGAAATAAAAATAAGAACAGTCGTAGCTAAAGATGCATTCTGGAAAAATACAAATCTTCTCAGAAGTTCTGTGAGCATCGAGACAAACAAAAGAATTAGTGTGGCCAATTTTCACATATGGAAGTTAGACCTGGATATTCAAGAAAAGAGTAAAGCCATTATCTGTTGCTTTAAATGTGGTGCTATAGGAGAGCTCTGAAAATCTCATGGACAGAACATGTGACAAATACAGATGTCCTACAGAGAATGAGATCAGAGAGAGATCTTTATTACAGGAAATGATCCAGAGAAAGATGAGATTGGTAGGACATGTACTGAGAGGTTCAGCAGGACAGAGGATACTAACAGTTTTAGAAGGAAAAATTATGGGAAAAGGATCAAGAGGCAAAAAACGAAGGACATGGTTTGACAATATAAGATCACGGAGACAGGATCACATGACTATCAGAGAGAACTGGAAGGACATGGTGCTGCACCGTCTCACTGAAGAAGCTACATGAAGAAGAAGAAGAAGAAGAATCTAGGTTGAAATGAGAAGATCATTATTGCAGTATCATCTGCATATAGAACCATTGTGGTGGCAACTGTGCATGAGATGTCAGTCACATAGATGCCAAAGAGCTGAGATGATATCAGGGAGACCTGGCGGACGCCTGCAGTGGTGTGTTCAGACAATCATAATTCCTGTGGCTTCACTCGGAGTTTTATTATTATTATTATTATTATTATTATTATTATCATCATTATTAAACAAAATTATTATTATTATTATTATTATTATTATTATTATTATTATTATTATTATTATTATTATTATTATTATTATTATTATTATTATTACAGGCAACTCCAAGGAGTCCTTAGACTCATCGAGGGAGGTCCTAAACATCAAGTCAAGAACAACTGTTTAGCATCCACACAGTATTTATCATACTTTGCTTTGAACTTATTTACAGTCATGACACCAACAACAAACTCAAGCAGCTTATTCCACTGACTCACCACTCTCCAAGTAAAAAACCTAGTTCTAGCACCCTTGCTAACTACAATTTTGCTCAGTTTCCCTGGATGGCCCCTAGTTCTCCCACCATACCTGTTCTGAAAAATTTCCTCTGAAATAATCTTGTAAAAACCTTTCAGTAATTTGAATGTCTCAATCATATCACCCTTTTTCCGCCTATCAAACAATTTCTGTAACCCATTGATCTTTAACCTGTTCTCAGAAGGTTCATTCCATAGACCAGCTATCATCTTGGTCACTCACCTCTGGAACCTTTCTACCTCCTCCCCATCAAGAAAAAAACCCTGGTGCCCAGATCTGGGCAGAGTAGTCAAGAAGGGTCTTATCAAGGCTCGATAAAGAGGAACAATAACTTGTTTGTCTCTCTTCGTCAAAGTATTCTTCAGTAACCAAGTGATCTGATGAGCTGCTTTAGCCACTTTTGCAATGTGCCCACTAAACTTCAACTCCCTATTCACCAACACTCCCAAGTCTGGCTTCATCAATTTCATGGAGTACAGTTCCACCAATGTGGTATACAACTGGTAATCTTTTCACCCCAAAATGTATAACCTTACATTTTACGACATTAAACTGACATTCATTCTCCTCAGCCCAGTCTTCCAATCTATCCACATCATCATGCAAAATTTTGACATCATGTGCATTCACTATTGCTCTACCCAACTTTGTATCATCACCAAATGAATGAACAGTTCCTCTCAGATCATTTCCTATATCGTTAATCAACAAATTAAAGAGCAGTGGTCCAAGAACAGAACCCTGTGGCACAGCCCTACTCACGAGCCTTCTTTTGGACTCTAATCCTGAATAAACTACTCTGTGATATCTCTCCATTAACCACCCTCCTATGCATCTCACCAACTCTATATCCATCCCCATATGCTGCAGTTTACTGATTATAATTCCGTATGGTATCCTGTCAAAGGCATTATCTAGGTCCAGCAGTATCACAGTAAACCCATTATCTTTATCCTGTTCAGCGGTCACTGTCTTATTAAACGTGAGCAAGTTACTCAGGCATGATCTGCCCTTCACAAAATCATGCTTTCTCTGATACAGTATCCCATTATCATCTATCATTCCTGTATTTTGCTCTTGACTGCTTTCTCCAAAACCTTGACAATGACTCCCAATATGCTGAACTGTCGGTAATTTGCAACAGAAGTCTTGGAGCCTCCTTTATGCAATGGAACTATTTTCCCTTCTTTCCACACGCTCTGGATTAACCCAGGCCTGAGACTCGAATTAAAGAAAATGGTGAAGGGCATTGATAGTTCTTTTGCCGCTTCACGTAAAACCTGAGCTGGTATACCATCCAATCCCACAGATGTATTCTCATTAAGGTTTTGTAATATAATATCATATTCACCTCCATTTCATTCACCTCAATTCCTGTATAAGCTATTGGTTCCCTCAATCCTGCAATATCACCATCTGGATGATATATTTTTGCAAAGTATTCTCTTAATAATTCTAGTATTTCAACCAATTCAATTGCCTCCCTACCATCGACATTCATTAAAATCATTCTGCGGTATACATTGTTTCGTGTACTTGCAGTATATCGAAGAACTCTTTGGGATTCTCTTTAGTCTTCGTTGCTAATTTCCTTTCATAATCTGCTTTTGCTTTTCTTACCATACTAGCTACAATTCCGGCCTGTGCTTTATACTGCTCGCGTGCCTGCAGGTCACCTTTCTCCTTAATTTCTCTCCAAAGTTGTTCCTTTTTTTGCAGCTCAAGCTTAATGGTATTATTCATCCATTTAAACCCACTTGATTTACTATACGGACTCTAGGTATGCAGTCAGCCATTACCTCCTTCAAACGTTACCTCCTTTACCACTTCCCATGCACTATCAACATCCAGCCCTTGCAGTTTTACATGCCATGGCACTGAACTAAGCAATCTCCTAAGCTTGTCATATTTATCAGCATGCTAATTCCACATGTACCCAGTCTTAATTGAAAATTCCACACATCTAGCCACCTCCAAGGTCAAGACCTTATGATCACTCTCTCCAATTGGTGGCAACATGGTCATATTCATTACTCTCAAATTGTCAGATGCAATTTCCATTACATGCTGTTTCAGTAGTTATCCCTTTGTAACTGCATAAAATCCACCTCTTTCCTCGCATGTGTCCTCTCCTCCTTCCAATCAATGTTACCATAGTTGCAATCCCCCATAATAATTACCTGACCTGCACTCATTGGGTCTATTTACCTATGTATACTATCTCCATGATTTATTCCATTGCCTAGTCTATAACAGCACCCAAATGTATATTTTGTTCTGTTGTCCTCAGTCTCACACCAAATATGATATTTTCACTATCAGTTGAATTTCTATTCTCGTTGGCTGCAGTTCATCTGCTATCACAGTGGCGCACCCAGAGGGGGGGGGGGGGGGAAAGGGCCCGGGCACTCCCCAAAGAAAAGGAAAAAACACTAGAACAATTAACAATTTCCAAAAATCTTTTCCTAATTAAAATTCTTTTTTTTTATTTATGTTGTGTGCTACTTATGAATTAGCGATTACTGCAGATGCTCAGTTATAGGTCGTATGAGATGTGTAGTGTGTATTCGCAAAACGTCTACTGAACTCGGCCCCCTCCAAGATTAAATCCTAAGTGCGCCACTGAGCTATCATCAATAACAGTCCTCCCTCCATTCTTTTTTCTCTGTCCCTTCTGAACACACTATATCCTTCACATTCTATCCCACTAATTATATCATCTTCAGTCAGCCATGTCTCACTAATGCCAATAACCTGTGGCCAGGAAGAGCCAACCAAGGCCAAAAATTCCACCTTCTTGTTCCTAATACTCCTAGCATTAGTATACATAAAGTGTAGAAGTTCGTTAGTCCCATCCCTAAATAGACACCTTATACTAACTATCCCATTCTGATTTGTTGTCTTTCGTACTAGCTCAGGCGTATTATACATATTCTTACACTCAACTGCTTCACTGATGTCTGTGTATCCACTCAACAGCTCCTCACCATAATAGCTCTAGTTTCCCTGATTCTACACATCCACTTTCACTTCATTCAGCAACACTTTTTCTAGTCTCTGCACACCAAACCCATTCAGATGCAAACCATCCTTCTTGTATAAGTTCTTTCGCCCATGAAACTCATTCACACATCTACAAATTCCACACCACTCCTCCTGCATAACCTGCGCATAGAGTCATTCGCAATCTCAACTCTGCTCTCTCGTACCGCGGAAACAAACTCACTATCTTAACTCTCTTTCTTTTCTTTTGCTACCTCTAGTAATTCCTTAAAGTTTTCTCTCATAGCAAATTTTCCACCTTTTAAATCATTCATTCCTTCCACTACTATCATTTCTTTCACCTTATGATTTTGTGCTCTAATAGCCTCACTTACATCATTAATTTTTGCACCCGGAAAGCATGATTTTGTCAAACTC